>NC_069500.1:557619303-557677092 GCF_027579735.1 Bombina bombina
TCACCTCTAGAAGTTTCCAAACCCCTTGTGCTGTCAGAGACCCTCAGACAGCTTCCCAACCTGTAAGACTTGCATCCATTAAGAATACAGTCCAGGAAATACGAACAAAAGGAGGCCCCCTGAATAAAACAATAATAGACTAATCACCAAAACAGAGAGAGTAGAGTGTTAGGATTTTAAAATATCAACTGTGATATCTAAAAACAATCCCTGTATCATTGATTCAGTATGCAAAGCAAAAAGAGATCTCAGATGAAAAACAAGCAAAGGCAACCACGCCCAATGCTGCAGTTATGAGACCTAAAACTTCCATGCACATAGCCACTGAAAGAAATGTTCTAGACTGTAATTTAGACAGGCTAACGCCAATTACAATTGACTTTTGTTTGATAAAGACAAAGACATGAACACAGAATCCATCTAGAAACTCAAAAAGAAGTGACCCTTGTCTGAGGAGTCACGAAACTCTTAGGTAAATTAAATCCTCTAACCATGTCTTGAAGAAACAAAACTTAGTTGATTCATGAGGGATTCCAAAAAAAGAAAAGTCCATATATTTGAATACTGCTCTTTTATATGTATGTATTGGGTACTTGTAAAGCGGGTCTAATCACCCGTAAGGGACTGAAGACACTGCTCATTTAATCGACCTCGGAAGGATGAAAGGCTGAATGGACCTCGCCAGGAATCTAACCTGCAACCCTCAGGTTGCTACAGAACTCAGCCACAGTGCATTAGCATGCTGAGCTATCTGTCCGGCTTTAATAAAAGAAAAGTTTAAGCTAATACCAAGATACTATCCAAATAAGGAAGCACCACAGTACCCTACTGTCTGAAAACAGAAAGAAGGGCACCAAGAACCTTTGAAAAGATTCATAAAGCTGTCACTAGACCAAATGGAAAAGCGACAAGCTTATCTAAAAAGGAAATTCTCAGAATCCACAAGTGGTCTGAACGAAAAAAAATGACCTTGCTGAACAAAAAGGCATAATAGTCCTTATAATTGCCAACTTAACAGTTGAGACTCTAACAAAACAATATAAAGTCTTCAGATCCAAGATTGGACTGAATAAACCTTTCTTCTTTGGGACAAAGAATAGAATTAATTAGAAACCCAAACCCTGTTCCTGCTAAAAGAACTAGTATAATCACTCCTGAAAAAAAATCAGAGTGTACTGAAAAAGAAAGATTTTTCCAATAGGAGATTCATAAAACTAGGAATAGAGGGAGAAATAGTACATAGGTTCACTGTTAGTGAATGCACACACTTGTGTGCCCTGTAAGAATGCTACCCCTCACTCCCCATCAAATAAAGGGTTTTTATTTAAGCTTACCCCGCTCCTGGCTTGTGATTGTCCGTCTGCTGTGGCTATATGTTGCAGTGTAGAGAGGTTCCAATAACCAAGGTCCACGACCTGTATGCCTGTCTCTCACTTATGTCAGCGTCCCAGCTGTGGAAATCCTCCATGTGCAGTATGCTCACACGCCCAAGACAGTGTCGACGTCAGGGGGAGGGGTTAGGTGTAACACACAGGGGATACACAGAGCTTTGTATGAGGAATCCAGTCAGCTGGATGCAGATTCAGAGAATGAAGAAATTATAGATTCCTCTTGTAAAAATAAAAATGATACCTTTATTGTTCAATGTTTAAAACACATATGGAAGCTCCAAAAAATGACACATAGCAGGTGCAGCACCAGGGCTTATGCGTTTCGGCTAGTTAGCCGTAGTCATAGCCTATTGGTGCTCTGCCTTGCAGGTAATTTTAAAATACATGCAAAATTCTAATTGGTTGTGCAAGTATAACAATTAAAATAAAAAAAACGCCCACTGAGTTAGATCAGAATTCCGCCAGTACATACCAGAGAATGATTTGTGGACATATCTTCAAAAACTGTTAGACAAAAAATATAATGCGATTGTAAGGTATAAATACACATTGTGCACAATGTAATATACAGAGAAGATAAATGAGTCAATCTAGTGAATCTGGGATATGGGAGTTGAAGTCGTCTATCTAAAAAACTGAATCATCACAAAATAAATCGAGACTAGGGGCCCTGAGGTAACTTATCCTTCCAATACATATGGAAATTATGATACATGTATATAGTAATCTATTACTGACTATCCAATAAGAACTTTAAACTTTATGTTGGAGTTATATCTGAGAAACCAACCTTGGGTTTCATTATTCGCAAGTTAGATACAATACAGACAACAGGACGGATGGAAGATTGGATGTGTTCTTATATAGGTGAATAAGAGGTTTTCAAAGACAGAAATTGGAAAACCTGATACTCTGTAAAACCACAAAACTACCCAAGATATTGGCAAATAGATAAATATGTAAGTCTACTTAAATCTATTGGTCACTAATCAAAGATGCACAATATAACAATGAGGGTAAAATGAAATAAAAATAATTATTTCAATTGATGAAAGGGATAGAAAGGAATAATAATAATAAAAATAATAATAATTGTCCCAAGGGAGTACTATTCCCAATAATTGATCAGGTCAAATTTTGAGTTGACCTTTAGGTATTCTGGTGTCCAGTTTGAACATCCAGTAAACCTCCCTCTTTGCTAATAGCTGGTCTAGATTCCCACCTCTGTTTGGTAGTACAACTTTTTCGATTGCACACCATCTGAAAGTATTAAGATTGCCTTCATGTTTGCCATCATTAAAATGCTGCACCAGGGGTGTGGATGCCTTTCCCACATTAAAAGTAGATACATGTTCCCTTATTCTTGATTTCATGTCCCTGAATGTGAGACCTACGTACTGTAGATTACATTGTATGCAAATAATGAGATAAATCACATTGCTGGCAGTACAGTTGAGGCATGTCTGGATGTTGAAGCTTTGACCGGTGACTGAAGAAACAAAGCTCTTGGTAATTTGTACATAGTCACATGGTTTGCAGCGACTGCTGCCACACTTATACATACCGACATGTCTCAAACAAGAGCTATTGCTGCTCTTAATCTGTTTAAGTTCCGTGGGTGCCAGAATTCCACCAAGAGTTCTACTTTTCTTATATGAGCATTTTATACCAATTCCCACAGTCTCCACCAATCTATCATTTGCCGCTAGAAGGGGAAAATGTCTCCAAGCTATCCCATATATCTGCTGATATTGGGCACTGTGTTCTGTTACAAAATGTACCCCCTGTGATGTTCTGGGGACTGTTGTCTTGAATCTTTCTTGTAACAGAACCTCTCTTTCAGTATGTTCCACTACCTTCCTAGCTCTTAGTATGTCATGATTTTGGTATTTTCTCTCCCTCAAACTGTCAGTCAAGAATTTTGCTTCCCTTTCAAAATCAGCTTGGCTAGAACAGTTTCTTTTAATTCTAGTAAATTGCCCTTTTGCAACTGCAAATCCGATTTGTTTCGGATGGCTGCTGTTGCCATGCAACAGAGTATTGCCTGAGATGGGCTTGCGGTACACACTCATAGATACATTGTATCCATCAACTCCTTTTAGGGTTAAATCTAAAAAATTAATTTGTGCATAATTCATTTCAAAAGTGAAACACAAACCCATCTCATTGCAATTTAGATACTGTAGAAAATTAGGGACATCTGCTGGATCTCCTGACCACACAAACAGGAGGTCATTAATGTACCTCCTGTAAAGTTTAATGTCCTCTTTGAAGAGGTTTTCATCCCCAAAGTTGCGGCACAGCTCCCACCAACCCAAATACAGGTTGGCATAGGATGGGGCAAACTTTGCCCCCATGGCTGTGCCGCATCTCTGGAGATAGAATTCCCCCTCAAACTTGAAAAAATTGTGCGTGAGAAGGAATTCAATCACTCTGACAACAAATGCCTGAAAGGCAGGGGAAAAGTCACTGCAATCTTGTAAAAAGAAAGAAATCGCTTGCATACCCTTATCATGTGGTATAGACGAGTATAGGGCCAGACATAACCTTTACTCCACTTAAAACCATCCAAAATATTAATCACATGTTTAGTGTCTCTGATATAAGAAACTAATGAAAGCACCATAGGTTGCAGAATGGAGTCGACCCATTGTGAGAGATTTTCCAATAGGGAATCAATCTCACTCACAATGGGCCTACCCTGAACATTGTGGATACTTTTATGAACCTTTGGGAGATGGTGGAACCAGGGGGTCCTGGGAAATTTGACATCCAGATAATCAACTGTCTGGTCATCCAGGAACCCTTGTTCCCTACCATCGTCCAAAATATGTTTCAGTTCATGCTTAAAAATGTTGGTGGGATCCCTATGTAACATTTCATAATCATGGATATTATGTAGTTGGCGTTTGGCCTCTATCACATAATCTTCTCTATTCATAACAACAACCGCTCCGCCCTTATCTGTGGAGCGGATCACAATTTGGTTATTGTTTTTTAGTTGTACCAGAGCTTCTTTTTGTTTCAATGTGAGATTCTGCTTGTCTTTTTTTACCTCATTTTGAAGTTTTGTAAAATTAATTTCTATCCTGTGTTGAAAGACATTTCCATGACTGTGTATGGGATAAAATTTGGATTTTCTTTTAACGTTATTCCCTTATTTATTGTACCAGGGGTAATATTTGACTCTTTGGCCAAATATTGTAAGGTGATAATATCACACATTTCCTCAAAACCTTGGACTTTATTTAATGTAGATTGTATTTGTAAATTGTATTTGTGTAACAGAAATTTCTGGTGTAGTCTGTACCCCCCCAAAATGCTTTTTAGAGTAAGATTTCTTATTAGACGGTTCACGTCAAGGAGAGTTTGAAAGATGTAAAAATTGGTGGTAGGGGTAAAACCTAAACCCAGGGCAAGAACACAAGTTGCTCTGGTGTAAGTGTTACTGAGGAAAGGTTAATAACATTATTCTATATTTGTATTTGGTCTATGGGCGATTCCCCCTGAGTTGATATCTCCCCTGGCTGTTTTGTACCTGCCCTGTTTGGATGAACTAGGGCCTGTGGAAAAACCTGTTCTAGGTCAATACAAGCAGAGTTAGTAGAGGGATATGTTTGGGAAGTCGAGTAGTGTATGGCTTGTGGAATAACTTGTGAAGTAATGTTAGGTTCTTTTGGTCTAACAACTAACTCATTATCTGGAAGAGCTTTGTTTTTCAGTATCCCTAGTGGAAGAGAAACAGGAGCAAGAACTCGAGGGGCATGAGGAGACGCAGATGATTTACTTCCTTCATCGGAAGAACAATCATTATCACTCCCTGAAAATGAAACATTTCTGGAGATGGATCTATTTCCTCTGCGTCTTTGATTACCCCTTCGTTGGCCTGTGGAAAAATGATTACGTCTATACTCTCCCCGCTGTTTACGATTCCAGATATAAACAGAGTTAGTTTGGAAATCGGAGCGATCCCTCAAAAACTTTGAGTGCTCATTCTCCATTACTAGGCTTTTCCCCCTAGCTACCATTCCCCTCAAAATAGAATAAAATTTAACAAATTGTGGATCGTGAATACGTTTGTCCATCTCTGTTTGTAAGTCAATAATGTCTTTTTTGATAATGTCCAGCCGTTTAAGTTTGTAGTTTCTCAGCATTATCCTTAGCCTTGAAGAACAGTCCGACAGAATGTCGTTCCAAGCCTTAATGAAATCTTTGTCAGATTGGTCCACGTCAAAAGTGAGGAATTTGTAGACTCTCAGACCTCTGGGATCCATCCCCTCATTCATATATTTGTCAAAGGCCTAAATGTCCCACTGCACTTTGCACTCTTTCAACAACAAAGTTTCCATGGACTCAAACAGGGAGCTTAAAGAAAACATAATTTATGCTTACCTGATAAATTTATTTCTCTTGTAGTGTATCCAGTCCACGGATCATCCATTACTTATGGGATATTCTCCTTCCCAACAGGAAGTTGCAAGAGGATCACCCACAGCAGAGCTGCTATATAGCTCCTCCCCTAACTGCCATATCCAGTCATTCAACCGAAACAAACAGAGAAAGGAGAAACCATAGGGTGCAGTGGTGACTGTAGTTTAATTAAATTTTAGACCTGCCTTAAAATGACAGGGCGGGCCATGGACTGGATACACTACAAGAGAAATAAATTTATCAGGTAAGCATAAATTATGTTTTCTCTTGTTAAGTGTATCCAGTCCACGGATCATCCATTACTTATGGGATACCAATACCAAAGCTAAAGTACACTGATGATGGGAGGGACAAGGCAGGGATTAAGCGGAAGGAACCACTGCCTGAAGAACCTTTCTCCCAAAAACAGCCTCCGAAGAAGCAAAAGTATCAAATTTGTAAAATTTTGAAAAAGTGTGAAGCGAAGACCAAGTCGCGGCCTTGCAAATCTGTTCAACAGAGGCCTCATTTTTAAAGGCCCAGGTGGAAGCCACAGCTCTAGTAGAATGAGCTGTAATTCTTTCAGGGGGCTGCTGTCCAGCAGTCTCATAGGCTAGGCGTATAATACTCCGAAGCCAAAAGGAAAGAGAGGTTGCCGAAGCTTTTTGACATCTCCTCTGTCCAGAATAAACGACAAACAGGGAAGATGTTTGACGAAAATCTTTAGTAGCTTGTAAGTAAAACTTCAAGGCACGGACTACGTCCAGATTATGTAAAAGATGTTCCTTCTTTGAAGAAGGATTAGGACACAATGATGGAACAACAATCTCTTGATTGATATTCTTGTTAGAAACCACCTTAGGTAAAAACCCAGGTTTGGTACGCAGAACTACCTTATCTGCATGAAAAATCAGATAAGGAGAATCACATTGTAAGGCAGATAGCTCAGAGACTCTCCGAGCCGAGGAAATAGCCATCAAAAACAGAACTTTCCAAGATAAAAGCTTAATATCAATGGAATGAAGGGGTTCAAACGGAACTCCTTGAAGAACTTTAAGAACCAAGTTTAAGCTCCATGGGGGAGCAACAGGTTTAAACACAGGCTTAATTCTAACCAAAGCCTGACAAAATGTCTGGACGTCTGGAACTTCTGCCAGACGCTTGTGCAAAAGAATAGACAGAGCAGAAATCTGTCCCTTTAAGGAACTAGCTGATAATCCTTTGTCCAAACCCTCTTGGAGAAAGGACAATATCCTAGGAATCCTAACCTTACTCCATGAGTAATTCTTGGATTCACACCAGTAAAGATATGTACGCCATATCTTGTGATAGATTTTCCTGGTAACAGGCTTTCGTGCCTGTATTAAGGTATCAATGACTGACTCGGAGAAGCCACGCTTTGATAGAATCAAGCGTTCAATCTCCATGCAGTCAGTCTCAGAGAAATTAGATTTGGATGATTGAAAGGACCTTGTATTAGAAGGTCCTGTCTTTGAGGCAGAGTCCATGGTGGAAAGGATAACATGTCCACTAGGTCTGCATACCAGGTCCTGCGTGGCCACGCAGGCGCTATTAGAATCACCGATGCTCTCTCCTGTTTGATTTTGGCAATCAGTCGAGGGAGCAGAGGAAACGGTGGAAACACCTAAGCCAGGTTGAAGAACCAAGGTGCTGCTAGAGCATCTATCAGCGTCGCTTCTGGGTCCCTGGACCTGGATCCGTAACAAGGAAGCTTGGCGTTCTGGCGAGACTCTGGTTTGCCCCAACGATGAATCAACTGAGCAAACACCTCCGGATGGAGTTCCCACTCCCCGGGTGAAAAGTCTGATGACTTAGAAAATCCGCCTCCCAGTTCTCCACGCCTGGGATATGGATTGCTGACAGGTGGCAAGAGTGAGTCTCTGCCCAGCGAATTATTTTTGAGACTTCTAACATTGCTAGGGAACTCCTGGTTCCCCCTTGATGGTTGATGTAAGCCACAGTCGTGATATTGTCCGACTGAAATCTGATGAACCTCAGTGTTGCTAACTGAGGCCAAGCCAGAAGAGCATTGAATATTGCTCTTAACTCCAGAATATTTATCGGAAGGAGTTTCTCCTCCTGAGTCCACGATCCCTGTGCCTTCAGGGAGTTCCAGACTCGTCTAGATACGGAGCCACCGCTATGCCTCGCGGTCTTAGAACCGCCAGAAGTGAGCCCAGAACCTTCGTAAAGATTCTCGGGGCTGTAGCCAACCCGAAGGGAAGAGCTACAAATTGGTAATGCCTGTCTAGAAAGGCAAACCTTAGGAACCGATGATGATCTTTGTGAATCGGTATGTGAAGGTAGGCATCCTTTAAGTCCACTGTGGTCATGTACTGACCCTCTTGGATCATGGGTAGGATGTTCCGAATAGTTTCCATTTTGAAAGATGGAACTCTGAGGAATTTGTTTAAGATCTTTAGATCCAAAATTGGTCTGAAGGTTCCCTCTTTTTTGGGAACCACAAACAGATTTGAATAAAAACCCTGTCCTTGTTCCGTCCGCGGAACTGGATGTATCATTCCCATTACTAGGAGGTCTTGCACACAGCGTAGGAATGCCTCTTTCTTTATCTGATTTGCAGATAACCTTGAAAGATGAAATCTCCCTTGTGGAGGGGAAGCTTTGAAGTCCAGAAGATATCCCTGAGATATGATCTCCAACGCCCAGGGATCCTGAACATCTCTTGCCCACGCCTGGGCGAAGAGAAAAAGTCTGCCCCCTACTAGATCCGTCGCCGGATAGGGGGCCGTTCCTTCATGCTGTCTTAGAGGCAGCAGCAGGCTTTCTGGCCTGCTTGCCTTTGTTCCAGGACTGGTTAGGTTTCCAGGCCTGCTTAGATTGAGCAAAAGTTCCCTCTTGTCTTGAAGCGGAGGAAGTTGATGCTGCACCTGCCTTGGAATTTCGAAAGGCACGAAAATTAGACTGTTTGGCCTTTGATTTGGCCCTGTCCTGAGGAAGGGTATGACCCTTACCTCCAGTAATGTCAGCAATAATTTCTTTCAAACCAGGCCCGAATAAGGTCTGCCCCTTGAAAGGAATGTTGAGTAATTTAGACTTTGAAGTCACATCAGCTGACCAGGATTTGAGCCATAGCGCCCTATGCGCCTGGATGGCGAATCCGGAATTCTTAGCCGTTAGTTTAGTCAAATGAACAATGGCATCAGAAACAAATGAGTTAGCTAGCTTAAGAGTTCTAAGCTTGTCAACAATTTCAGTCAATGGAGCTGTATGGATGGCCTCTTCCAGGGCCTCAAACCAGAATGCGGCCGCAGCAGTGACAGGCGCAATGCATGCAAGGGGCTGTAAAATAAAACCTTGTTGAATAAACATTTTCTTAAGGTAACCCTCTAATTTTTTATCCATTGGATCTGAAAAAGCACAACTGTCCTCAACCGGGATAGTGGTACGCTTTGCTAAAGTAGAAACTGCTCCCTCCACCTTAGGGACAGTCTGCCATAAGTCCCGTGTAGTGGCATCTATTGGAAACATTTTTCTAAATATAGGAGGTGGGGAAAAGGGCACACCAGGCCTATCCCACTCCTTACTAATAATTTCTGTAAGCCTTTTAGGTATTGGAAAAACATATTCTCTGGCACTGCAATTGTGTCAAAGTCATTCAGAGCAGCTAATACCTCCCCAAGCAATACACGGAGGTTCTCAAGCTTAAATTTAAAATTAGAAATCTCTGAATCAGAGACGTCACCCACAGACTGAAGCTCTCCGTCCTCAGGTTCTGCATATTGTGACGCAGTATCAGACATGGCTCTTACAGCATCTACGCGCTCTGTATCTCATCTAACCCCAGAGCTATCGCGCTTGCCTCTCAATTCAGGCAATCTGGATAATACCTCTGACAGGGTATTATTCATGATTGCAGCCATGTCCTGCAAAGTAATTGCTATGGGCGTCCCTGATGTACTTGGCGCCATATTAGCGTGCGTCCCTTGAGCGGCAGGCGAAGGGTCCGACACGTGGGGAGAGTTAGTCGGCATAACTTCCCCCTCGACAGACCCCTCTGGTGACAATTCTTTTATAGATAAAGACTGATCTTTACTGTTTAAGGTGAAATCAATACATTTAGTACACATTCTCCTATGGGGCTCCACCATGGCTTTTAAACATAATGAACAAGTATCCTCTGTTTCAGACATGTTTGTACAGACTAGCAATGAGACTAGCAAGCTTGGAAAACACTTTAAAGCAAGTTAACAAGCAATATAAAAAACGTTACTGTGCCTTTAAGAGAAACAAATTTTGACAAAATTTGAAATAACAGTGAAAAAAGGCAGTTACACTAACAAAATTTTTACAGTGTATGTAACAAGTCAGCAGAGCATTGCACCCACTTGCAAATGGATGATTAACCCCTTAATAACAAAAACAGAATAATAAATGACAAAAACGTTTTTTAAACACAGTCACAACAACTGCCACAGTCTACTGTGATTGTTACCCTCCTCAAACACGACTTTGAAGCCTTTTGAGCCCTTCAGAGATGTCCTGTATCATGCAGAGGGAAGCTGAATGTCTGTCAGTATTTTAGCTGCACAGAAAAGCACTAAAATAGGCCCTTCCCACTCATATTGCAACAGTGGAAAGCTTCAGGAAACTGTCTCTAGGCAGAAAGTCAAACCAGCCATGTGAAAAAAACTAGGCCCCAATAATTTTGTCCCAAACATATATAAAAAACGATTAACATGCCAGCAAACATTTTATATTACATTTTTATAAGGAGTATGCATCTCTATTAATAAGCCTGATTACCATAGCTATCACTGCATTTAAGGCTTTACTTACATTAATCCAGTATAAGCAGGCCATTTCTAGCAAATTCCATCCCTAGAAAAATATTAACTGCACATACCTCATTGCAGGAAAACCTGCACGCCATTCCCTCTCTGAAGTTACCTCACTCCTCAGAATATGTGAGAACAGCCATGGATCTTAGTTACTTCTGCTAAGATCATAGAAAATGCAGGCAGATTCTTCTTCTAAATACTGCCTGAGATAAACATCACACATCCGGTAACCATTTCAAAATGAACAAACTTTTGATTGAAGAAATAAACAAAGTATAAAACACCACACTCCTCTTACGACCATCCATCTTGGTTGAGGCTTGCAAGAGAATGACTGGATATGGCAGGGGAGGAGCTATATAGCAGCTCTGCTGTGGGTGATCCTCTTGCAACTTACTGTGGGAAGGAGGAATATCCCATAAGTAATGGATGATCCGTGGACTGGATACACTTAACAAGAGAAAACACCTTTTTGTCATCTGAAAAAAATCTGCTCATATTCTGACATGGCTTTGCTCCTTGCCATGGCATGCATCAAGGAAAAAAAAGCCTCTGTTTAATTGTGCTGAACTTTCTTGTATTTGAAACTTCCATATATGATACAGGAGCTCAACATGACCCAAATAAACTAAAAAGCCCTCTAGGGTACCTCCAGATAGTACCTATAGAACAGTCATAAAACTAGGAATAGAGGGACAAATAGGTACTAGGGTTCACTGTTAGTGAATGCACACACTTGTGTGCCCTGTAAGAAACGCTACCCTCACTCCCCATCAAATAAAGGGTTTTTTCTTTAAGCTTTCCCAGCTCCTGGCTTGTGATTGTCCGTTCCTGCTGTGGTTATATGCTGCAGTGTAGAGGAGGTTCCAATAACCAAGGTCCACGACCTGTATGCCTGTCTCTCACTTATGTCAGCGTCTTCGCTGGGGAAACAGCGTCTCAGGCTGTGGAAATCCTCCATGTGTGCTCACATGCCCAGGACAGCGTTGACCGTCAGGGGGAGGGGTTTAGGCGTAACACACAGGGGATACACGGAGCACTGTATGAGGAATCCAGTCAGCTGGATGCAGATTCAGAGAATGAAGAAATTATAGATTCCTCTTGTAAAAGAAAAAAACGATACCTTTATTGTTCAATTGTTTAAAACACATAGGAAGCTCACAAAAAATGACACATATCAGGGCGCAGCGACCAGGCTTACGCGGTTCGGGCTAGTTAGCCGTAGTCATAGCCTATTGGTGCTGTGCCTTGCAGGTAATTTTAAAACACATGCAAAAATTCTAATTGGCTGTGCAAGTATAGACAATTAAAATAAAAAAACGCCCACTGTGTTAGATCAGAATTCCGCTAGTACATACCAGAGAATGATTTTTGGACATATCTTCAAAAACTGTTAGGACAAAAGATATAATGAGGTTGTAAGGTATAAATACACAGCTTTGATCAGTCACCGGTCAAAGTCTTCAACATCAGACAATGCCTCAACTGTACTGCCAGCAATGTGATTTATCTCATTACCTGCATACTATGTAATCTACAGTACGTAGGTCTCACATCAAGGGACTTGAAATAAAGAATAAGGGAACATTTATTCCACTTTTAATGTGGGAAAGGCATCCACACCCCTAGTGCAGCATTTTAATGATGGCAAACATGAAGGCAATCTGAATACTTTCAGATGGTGTGCAATCGAAAAAGTTTGTACTAACCAAACCGAGGTTGGAATCTAGACCAGCTATTGGCAAAGATGAGAGTTTACTGGATGTTTAGAACTGGACACCAGAATACCCAAAGGTCTTAACTCAAAATTTGACCTTAACAATTATTGGGAATAGTACTCCATTGGGACAATTATTATTGTTTTATTATTATTATTCCTTTCTATCCCTTACATCAATTGAAATAATTATTTTTATTTCATTTTACCCTCATTGTTATATTGTTCATCTTTGATTAGTGACCTATAGATTAAGTAGACTTACATGTTTATCTATTTGCCCAATATCTTGGGTAGTTTTTGTGGTTTTACAGAGTATCAGATTTCCAATTTCTGTCTTTGAAAAACCTCTTATTCACCTATATAAGAACACATCCAATCTTCCATCTGTCCTGTTGGTTTCTCAGATATAACTCCAACATTAAGTTTAAGGTTCTTATTGAATACAAGCTTTACTGGAGAGCAAATAGTAAACATGTAATCATAATTTCCATAATAGTTGGAAGGATAAGTTTACCTCAGGGCCCCTAGTTTCGATTTTATTTTGTGATGATTCAGTTTTTTTAGATAGACGACTTCAAGTCCCATATCCCATTGACTCATTTCTCTTCTCTGTATATTACATTGTGCACAATGAGTATTTATATCCTTACAACCGCATTTTCGGCTAGATTACGAGTTGTGCGTTAGGCTTAAAAAGAGCAGCGTTAGCCGGTCCCAACGCTGCTTTTATAAGCCCCTGGTATTACGAGTCTTGCAGGTACAGGTGTACTGCTCACTTTTTTGGCCAGACTTGGCAATAACCGCAAATCCACTTACGTAAATTGCGTATCCTATTTTTTCAATGGGACAGTGCATAGTGCCGTATTACGAGTCTGCCAAAAAGTGAGCGGGTACACCCTCTCCTGTCAAGACTGGTATCCTTAGCATTTTAAAGTCAGTAGTTAAGAGTTTTACACTACAGACGCCGTAGCATAAAACTTTTAACTAAAGTGACTAAAAAGTAGCACTAACACTCATAAACTACCTATTAACCCCTAAACCGAGCCCCCCCCCCCACATTGCAAACACTAAAATATAAATTTTAAACCCCTAATCTGCCGAACCAGACATCACCGCCAGTATAATAAATATAATAAACCCCCTAAACCGCTGAACACTCCCGCATTGCAACATTGGTTAAATATATGAAACCCTAATCTGCCGGCCCTAACATCGACGCCACCTACCTAAATTTATTAACCCCTAATCTGGCCGCCCCCAACGTCACTGCCACTATATTAAAGTTAGTAACGCCCTAAACCTAAGTCTAACCATAACCCTAGACACCCCCTAACTTAAATATAATTAAAATAAATATAAATAAAATTATTATAATTAACTAAATTATCCCTATTTAAAACTAAATACTTGCCTGTAAAATAAACCCTAAGCTAGCTACAATATAACTAATAGTTACATTGTATCTAGCTTAGGGTTTATTTTTATTTTAACAGGCAAGTTTGTATTTATTTTAACTCGTACAATAGTTATTAAATAGTTATTAACTATTTATAACTAGCTAGCTAAAATAAATACAAAAGTACCTGTAAAATAAAACCTAACCTAAAGTTACAATTACACCTAACACTACACTACAATTAAATTATTTCCCTAAATTAAATACAATAATAATACAATTAAATTAAATTATCTAAAGTACAAACAAAACAAAAAACACAGAAAATAATAAACAAATTAACAAGATTTTAAAACTTATTACACCTAATCTAATCCCCCTAACATAATAAAAAAGCCCCCCCCAAAATAAAAAAGCCCTACCCTACACTTAATTACAAATAGCCCTTAAAAGGGTCTTTTGCGTGGGGGCATTGCCCCAAAGTAATAATTCGTTAATTATAGGTAATTTTATTAGATTTCTTTTAATTAAATTAAAGTTAGGGGGTGTTAGGTTAGGTTTAGACTTAGGGTTTAGGGGTTAATAACTTTTAATATAGTGGCAGGCGACATTGGGGGCGGCAGATTAGGGGTTAATAAATGTAGGGGTAGGTGGTGGTCGATGTTAGGAGGCGTCGATGTATGTAGGGTGGCATCGATGCTAGGTAGTTATTAAATAGTTAATAACTATTTAATAACTATTCTACCTAGTAAAAATAAATACAAACTTGCCTGTAAAATAAAAATAAACCCTAAGATAGATACAATGTAACTATTAGTTATATTGTAGTTATCTTAGGGTTTATTTACAGGTAAGTATTTAGTTTTTAAATAGGAAATAATTTCGTTAATTATAGTAAGTTTTATTTAGATTTCTTTTAAATTATATTTAAGTTAGGGGTGTTAGGTTTAGGGTTAGACTTAGGTTTAGGGGTTAATAACTTTAATATAGTGGCAGCGATGTTGGGGGCGGACAGAGATTAGGGGGTAATAAATGTAGGTAGGTGCATCGATGTTAGGGGCCGGCAGATTAGGGGGTTCATAATATTTAACTAATGTTTGCGAGGCGGCAGTGCGGGCAGTTTAGGGGTTAATATGTTTATTATAGTGGCGGCGAAGTTGGGGCAGCAGATTAGGGGTTAATAAATGTAGGTAGGTGGCGGCGACATTGGGGGCAGCAGATTAGGGGTTAATAAATATAATGTAGGTGTCGGTGATGTTGGGGGCAGCAGATTAGGGGGTTCATAAGTATAATGTAGGTGGCGGCGGTGTCCGGAGCGGCAGATTAGGGGTTAATAATATAATGTAGGTTGCGGCGATGTCGGGGGGCGGCAGATTAGGGGTTAATAAGTGTAAGATTAGGGTGTTTAGACTGGGGTTCATGGTAGGGTGTTAGGTGTAGACATAAAATGTATTTCCCATAGGAATCAATGGGGCTTGCGTTAAGGAGCTTTACGCTGCTTTAATGCAGGTGTTAGACTTTTTTCAGCCGGCTCTCCCCGTTGATTTCTATGTGGAAATCGTGCACGTTACACCAGCTCAATTTTGCTCAATGCTCACTTCTTGTCTGGGTTGTAAAAACCCGTAATACCAGCGCTGTCTGTAAGTGAGCGATGAGCATAAACTGCTCGTTAGCACCGCATAGCCTCTAACGCAAAACTCGTAATCTAGGGTGTATATTTTTTGTCTAACAGTTTTTGAGATATGTCCCAAAAAATCGTTCTCTGGTATGTACTGGCTGAATTCTGATCTAGACAAAGTAGGCGTTTTTTTTATTTAATTGTTATACTTGCTTAGCCACTTACAATTTTGCATGTGTTTTTAAAATTACCTTGCAAGTCAGAGCACCAATAGGCTATGACTACGGCTAACTAGCCCTGGTGCTGTGCCTGCTATGTGTCATTTTTTGGAGCTTCCATATGTGTTTTTAAACATTGAACAATAAAGGTATTGTTTTTATTTTTACAAGAGGAATCTATCATTTCTTCATTCTTTGAATCTTCCCATAGGAGGTCTCATTCTAAAAATCTATTGAAACCCTAAGAATAATATAGATTTGGACTGAGTTCATCCAAAAACAATTAATCTGCCCCCCACCAGAAGGACTTGTTTTGAGAACCGCACCTTCATGCAGTCTAATAACTAGTAATTATATAGCGTTTTTTTCTCTCCAGAAGGATACAAAAAAACGCTTTTTCAGTGCTTACACTCGGAGTTTAACCAAATTAGCAGCTGATAAAAACAGTTGTTATTATTACCCAAATAAATGGTACACAATAAATTGACCTCAAAGGGCCAGAGGGCTGTATTAACCCTGCCGGGAAATGAATCTATGACCCATTGGATCTAGAACAAGCATTTGTAGTCAGGACATTCACCAGCTTGATCTACATCACCTGAGTAAAAGTAGGGCAGAAAAAAACTCTAAACCTCTAGAAATAGTGGAGATAATAGAAATCAAACTAATTATTATCCTAACAAGATAGAGATAATAAAATATATTTGAAATCATAATAATAGATATAGTAAACATAATTAAATGAAAACATCTAAAGTAAATAAACAGAGTTATATACTTGAGAATCTGAAACTCTGCTTATGCTAACTGTTCAACAAAGGTTGAGAGAACAGTAATGTCAGCCACAGATAAAGCTGAGCTAAAAATATAAACAGTACGTGAATATGCTCTAGTAAGGTTATATTCAAATTCTAAAGAATCCTGAAAATAAGTACCAATTTCCATAGAAATTGTAGTACAGTCCCAAGAGGGAATCAGAATAACCAATCTCTAGAATATAATACAGATAGTATATTGAATAGGAAAAGACCTCAAGAGCGAAACTGTTAAAATCCAGATTTGAAAAGGATTATTAACATACGTCTAGATTACGAGTTGGGCGTTAACAGGGGGTGCGTTGCTAACTAGGCTTTTTTTCTAATGCTACCTTAAGCCAACACTGGTATTACAGGTTTTTTTAAAACCTGGCATTAGCCGCATAAAGGTGAACGTAGAACAAAATTTTGCTCCACATCTCACCTCAATACCAGCGTTGCTTACGGTAGCGGTGAGCTGGCTAAACGTGCTCGTGCACGATTTCCCCATAGTATCAATGGGGCTGAGCTGGCTGGAAAAAAACCCTAACACCTGCAAAAAAGCAGCGTCCAGCTTCTAACGCAGCCCAATTGTTTCCTATGGGAAAATAAAAAATATGTCTACAACCTAACACCCTAACATGAACCCCCGAGTCTAAACACCCCTAATCTTACACTTATTAACCCCTAATCTTCCGCCCCCGCTGACACCTATATTATATTATTAACCACTAATTCTGCCGCTCCGGACACTGGCCGCCACAGACATTATCCCTATGAACCCCTAATCTACTACCCCCAACATCGCCGCCACCTACATTATACTTATAAACCCCTAATCTGCTCCGCCCCCAACGTCGCCGCCACCTACTTACAATTATTAACCCCTAATCTGCTGACCGGACAATCGCCGCCACTTTAATAAATGTATTAACCCCTAAACCGCCGCACTCCCCGCCTCACAAACACTAGTTACATTTTATTAACTCCTAGATCTGCCGTCCCTAACATCGCTGACGACCTACCTACATTTATTAACCCCTAATCTTAAACGTTGCCGCTACTATAATAAATTTATTAACCCCTAAACCTAAGTCTAACCCTAAGTCTAACCCCCCCAACTTAAATATAATTTAAATTAAACAAAATACATTTAACATAATTAAATAAATTAATCCTATTTAAAACTAAATACTTACCTATAAAATAAACCCTAAGATAGCTACAATATAACTAATAGTTCAATTGTAGCTACCTTAGGATTTATATTTAATTTTACAGGCAAGTTTGTATTTATTTTAACGAGGTACATTAGTTATTAAATAGTTATTAACTATTTAATAACTACCTAGCTAAAATAAGTACAAAATGACCTGTAAAATAAATCCTAACCTAAGTTACAATTACACTTAACACTACACTATCATTAAATAAATTACCTAAACTACCTACAATTAATTACAATCGGAATTAAGGTAGGAAAAATCCTATTGGGCGGATTGGATCAGCCAACAGAATTGAGCTTGCATTCTATTGGCTGTTCCAATCAGCCAATAGAATGCGAGCTCAATCCTATTGGCTGATTGGATCAGCCAATAGGATTTTTACTACCTTAATTCCGATTGGCTGATAGAATCCTATCAGCCAATCGGAAATTCAAGGGGACGCCATCTTGGATGACGTAATTTAAAGGAACCTTCATTCTTCGTTAGGACGTCGTTTGAAGAGGATGGGCTCTGCGTTGGCTGGATTGAAGATGGCTCCGCTCCGCTCCGGAAGATGAAGATAGAAGATGCCGCTTGGATAAGTCTTCTGCCGTCTGGAGGACCTCTTCTGCCCCGATCGGATGAAGACTTCTGCCGTATGCAGGACCACTTGTGCCCGGCTGGGTGAAGACGGCTCAAGGTAGGGAGATCTTCAGGGGGTTAGTGTTAGTTTTTTTTTAAGGGGATTGGGTGGGTTTTAGAGTAGGGGGTGTGTGGGTGGTGGGTTTTAATGTTGGGGGTATTGTATTTTTCTTTACAGGTAAAAGAGCTGATTACTTTGGGGCAATGCCCCGCAAAAGGCCCTTTTTAAGGGCTATTTGTAATTTAGTATAGGGTAGGGAAATTTATTATTTTGGGGGGCTTTTTTTATTTTAATAGGGGGATTAGATTAGGTTGTAATTAGTTTAAAATTCTTGTAATTCTTTTTTATTTTCTCTAATTTAGTGTTTTTTTTCCCATAATTTAATTTATTGAATTTAATTATAATTAATTGTAGGAAGTTTAGGTAATTTATTTAATGATAGTGTAGTGTTAGGTGTAATTGTAACTTAGGTTAGGATTTATTTTACAGGTAATTTTGTACTTATTTTAGCTAGGTAGTTATTAAATAGTTAATAACTATTTAATAACTATTGTACCTACTTAAAATAAATACAAAGTTGCCTGTAAAATAAATATAAAATCCTAAGCTAGCTACAATGTAACTATTAGTTATATTGTAGCTAGCTTAGGGTTTATTTTATAGGTAAGTATTTTAGTTTTAAATAGGATTAATTTATTTAATTATGTTAAATGTATTTCGTTTAATTTAAATTATGTTAGGGAGGGTTAGGTTTAGACTTAGGTTTAGGGGTTAATAACTTTAATATAGTAGCAGTGACGTTGGGGGTGGCAGATTAGGAGTTAATAAAAATTTAACTAGTGTTTGCGAGGCGGGAGTGCGGCGGGTTAGGGGTTAATACATTTCTTAAAGTGGCGGCGATGTCCGGTCAGCAGATTAGGGGTTAATAAATGTAGGTAGGTGGCGGCGACGTTGGGGGGCAGCAGATTAGGGGTTCATGGGTATAATGTAGGTGGCGGCGATGTCTGGGTCGGCAGATTTAGGGGTTAAAAAAATTTATTTTTGTGTTGCGATGTGGGGGGGGGCCTCAGTTTAGGGGTTAATAGGTAGTTTTATGGTGTTAGTGTACTTTGTAGCACTTTAGTTAAGATTTTAATGTTCCCGGCGTTAGCCCATAAAACTCGTAACTACTGACTTTTAAATGCGGTCGAAGTCTTGACAGGAGAGGGTCTACCGCTCACGTTCTTCCAAGACTCGTAATACCGGCGTTAGGCAAATCCCATTAAAAAGATAGGATACGCAATGATGTAAGTGGGATTTGCGGTAGCCTCGAGTCGTGGAAGAAAAGTGAGCGGTGAGCCTGTACCTGTCAGACTCGTAATACCAGCGTTAGGTAAAAAGCAGCGTTGGGACCTCTCAACGCTGCTTTTTAAGGCTAACGCCAAACTCATAATCTCGGTGATAATTAATAGGAGGACTAGACTCCTAAAAGCTATAAATACAAAATTTCCTTAACAAAGAACAAAAAATGTTCAAATGAAAAATAAGGAGAATTTTTAACAAACTGTCTGATACAGGGACCCTTTGAGCCAAAGGAAACCTTCATCAGTAATCAGTAGAATAAACTTAAGTATGCTGTCGGTCAGACAAAATTAATTAAATCTTAACGATTTTGAAAATACCTTGTAAGTTTCCTTAAAGGCACAATAGCAGTCATAACTAGACATGTGCATGGCGAAAAAATTTGGTTCGGTTCGGATCGATTCCGATTTTTTCGGATTCGGTTCAGAGCGATTCGAATCGGAAAAATTTGAATCATTCGGTTCGGATTTGTTTCGGATTCATTCGGATTCGAATAAATTCGGTTCGGATTTGTTTCGGATTTGAATAAATTCAACTGGATTCGGTTCGTTTCGGTTCAGTTTCGGAAATTCGGAATTTCGGTAAGTGTTAGGTGGGATTAGACTAGTATTATGTACTGTACATTAGGTGTAACCCATAGCAGAATGATATAACCTAATATACTGTACAATACTAGTGTAATCCATGCCATCCGAATCTACCGAATAAAATCCGAATAAATCCAAAGTTATTCGGATTTATTCGGTAGATTCGGCACTATTTAATTCGGAGATTCGTTTGATCCGAATCTCCGAATTTTCCGAATTTTCCAAATTTCCGATCGAACCAAATCGCACATGTCTAGTCATAACCTTTTATGATATAAGCAACAACATGTGATGTTTGCAGATGAAATCAAGTACATGAACTGAATATGTAAAAGACAGTAAATGTCATTGTACATGTAGAAACATTGCTAGCATAAAATATGATAAATAAATGCCACATAATTGAGCTGAAGAAATAACAACAGCTAATAATGAAAAAAACACTCTTAGCTTTGTAGAATTGTGTTCCAGGGGCATCATAGTTTCTACAGTAACATCAGAGTCAGGAACAGAATGAGACATCTCGCAAAATGTAACAGAAAAAAAGAAAAATAACATTAGGCCAAAGCATTCAATTTCCACAATGTAACAGTTTCGGTAGAGAAAAACAAAAGATAGTATATATTTTTTAATAGAAATAAAAAAGCAGGCATAATAGCTTTCAAAGTTCATGAAAACAGCGAGCAATAGAGGGAGAGGGGTAAAATAACTATAATTTGGCGCCAAGCATTACGCAAAAAGAAGTTACAATTTTTGGCGCTAAACTAACACCAGGAAAAGACACAAATCTGTGTCCATATACAAACGCAATTTTGTGCCAAAACAACTAGCGCCAACAAAGACGCAGGAAATTACGAAATTTGTGCCATCAAAAGGCGCAACTTCGCACAAAAAAATTAATTTGCGCCAAGAATGATGCAATAAAATACAGCATTGTTGTGCCCTAGTGAGTCTAGATTTGCCCGCGAAAAAATGAAGGTAAGAAAAAAGTTAAATAAAGCTTCCCAAACATGATTCCTATACTGAAACTGTTTATACTGCAAAGGGAAATACACATTAGACCTGACTCATGGCAAATATAAGTAAAATACATATATTTAAAGCTTTATATTAATACATAAAAGCGCCAAACCATAGCTGACAGTGTCTTAAATAATAATACATACTTACCGAAGACACCCATCCACATATAAGTACTGAAAACTATCAGCATAGGTAATGGTATATAAGAGTATATCATCGATCTGAAAAGGGAGGTAGGAGATAGAATCCCTAAGACCAATAACAGAGAACCCTTGAAAAGATTTCCTGTAAGAGAAACCATAAAATCATAGGGGATACTCTCTTCACATACGCTCTGACAAACACTGTACTCTGAGAGGAACTGGGCTTCAGAATGCTTAGAAGCACTTATCATAGAAGAAATCATAAAAAATCAAGCACAAGCTTACTTCACCACCTCCATAGGAGGGCAAAGGTTTGTAAAAACTGAGTTGTGGGTGTGGTGGGAGGTATATTATAGGCAGATTGAGGTTTGGGAAACTTTGCCCCCCTCCGGGGTAGGGGAATGTATATCTCATGCATCAATATTTCATGGACTCTTGCGAATTACATGAAATAAACACTGCTCTCTCACCTATATCTCTGACCTTGTTTCCAGATACTCTCCCTCCTGTCCCGTTCTCTGCCATGACCACCTTTTATCCTCCTCTCTTGTTACCTATTTACATTCCCATCTACAGGGACTTTCTCCAGAATGGGCCCAATCTTGTGAAACTCTCTGCCTCGCTATACAAGGGACTCTCTCCTAGTTTTCAAAGTTTCAGGCGCTCATTAAAGGACTCTACTGTTAAAGGGACAGTATACAACAATTTTCATTAACTGCATGTAGACACTACTTAGAAAGAAGAATATCACAGATACCTGATCTAAAAAATCCAGTATAAAATAGTTTTAAAAACTTACTTAGAAGCTCCCAGTTTAGCACAGTTTGAAAATGTTAAAGGGACAGTCCAACACCAGAATTTTTGTTGTTTAAAAGATACGATAATCCCTTAATTACCCATTCTCCAGTTCTGCCTAACCAACAGAGTTATAATAATACACTTTTTACCTCTGTAATTACCTTTGTATCTAAGCCTCTGCAGACTGCCCTCTTATTTCAGTTCTTTTGACAGACTTGCATTTTAGCCAATCAGTGCTAACTCCTTGGTAAATTCATGTGCATGAGGTTCAATGTTATCTATATGAAACACATGAACTAACTCCCTTTAGTGGTGAAAAACTGTCAAATATGCATTTAGAATAGAGGCGGGCCTTCAAGGTCTAATAATATAGCATATGAACCTCCTAGGTTTAGCATTCAACTAAGAATACCAGGAGAACACAGCAAAATTGGTGATAAAAGTAAATTGGAAAGTTGTTTAAAATTACATGCCCTATTTAATCAAGTAATGTTTGTTTTTATTATTTGACTGTCCCTTTAACTGGAACACCCACTGCAAGTGGTTCTATAGCAAAAAAAATGCACACACTACCCCTCGCCCATCCTCTGCATATGAAAAGACTCATAACAAAAACAGGAGGCAAGCTGGAGTAGGTAACATCAGTAGTCTCCTAAAAATGTGGGGCTTGGTTAGTCTTAAAACCAGTGCAATGTTTAGTTGTAAAAATAAGCAAAACTAGACATTTTTTATGGGCTTATATAAATGGATCATCTACAAAACATTTATGCAAAGAAAAATTCTAGTGTATAATTCCCTTTAAGTGATACACACAATTTATGGGTTTTTTTACACCAATTCCTCTACTTTTATTGTCCTCCCATAAATCCCCATAGCATGTAAGCCTTTAAGCCCAGCTGTCCTGATCATGTAAGGCAATCTACAACAGTTAGCAACTTTTGGCAGGGCCCTCTATCCTTTTGTGTCTTATAAATGCTATCTTTGCATATTATACCTATGTGACTAAAAATGTAACCAAATGTGCAAACAAAAAACAATAGTGAATATAATGGATATAAATAAAAATGTGGTTTTATACCAAATCAATAAGTGTTTTATACCAAACTAATAATAATGTATTATACAGACCAAGAATGGAAACAAAAACGTTAAAAAGCCGTTAAGAGGAGGGAGTCCAATTCAATCTTTATCGGGAATTCCAATCAGGATCAACCTCAAAGAGAACAAGAAACGGGTACATCCATGGTGTGATTCTGCTTTCACAAACAGCCGGCTTGTGCGTGCAATATGGTGGTTTTAAGCTCCATACCGCCCAAAATACAAGCACTGTTTTTAACGTGCTTGTGCACGCTTCCCCATAGACATCAATGGGGAAAAAAAAACCTAACACCTGCGATCGCGGAATAAAAAACATCTGTAAAGCAGCCCCATTGATGTCTATGGGGAAAAAAAAAAGTTACTTTAAACACCCTAACATAAACCCTACGTCTAAACACCCCTAATCCTGCTGCCCCTGACATTGCCCACCGACCTACATAATGTTATAACCCCTAATCTGCCGCTCCCGATATCGCTGCCATCTAAATAAAACTATTAACCCCTAATCTGCTGCTCCCAATATCGCCATCACTTTACTAAAGTTATTAACCCCTATTCCCTCGCACCCCAATATGGCCCACACTATAATAAATCTATTAACCCCTATTCCACAGCTCCCTAACATCGCAGCAACTAAATAAGGTTATTAACCCCTAAACCTCTGGCCTCCCCACATCACTACCACTAAATAAACCTATTAACCCCTAAACCGCCAGCCCCCCCACATCGCAACAACCTAAATTAAACTATATTAACCCCTAAAGCTAACCCTAATTAACCCTAACACCCCCTAACTTTAACATAATTAAAATAGTGCTAAATTAAACTTACAATTATTAACTAAATAATTCCTATTTAAAACTAAATACTTACCTGTGAAATAGAAACCTAAGCTAGCTACAATATAACTAATAATTATAGTTGTAGCTAGCTTAGGTTTTATTTTTATTTCACAGGTAAGTTTGTATTTATTTTAACTAGGTAGACTATTAGTAAATAGTTATTAACTATTTACTAACTGCCTAGTTAAAATAAATACAAACTTACCTGTGAAATAAAAATAAATCCTAAGCTAGCTACAATATAATTATTAGTCATATTGTAGCTAGATTAGGTTTTATTCACAGGTAAGTATTTAGTTTTAAATATGAATTATTTAGTTAATAATTGTAAGTTTAATTTAGCTCTATTTTAATTATGTTAAGGTTAGGGGGTGTTAGGGTTAGGGGTTACTAGTTTAAATTACAGGGAGTGCAGAATTATTAGGGAAATTAGTATTTTGACCACATCATCCTCTTATATGCATGTTTGTCTTACTCCAAGCTGTAGGGTAGGCTTGAAAGCCTACTACCAATTAAGCATATTAGGTGATTGCATCTCTGTAATGAGAAGGGGTGTGGGTCTAATGACATCAACACCCTATATCAGGTGTGCATAAATTATTAGGCAACTTCCTTTCCTTTGTGCAGAAATGGGTCAAGAAGAAGGACTTGACAGCCTCAGAAAAGTCACAAAATAGTGTAGATATCTTTGCAGAGGGATGCAGCACTCTTAAAATTGCAAAGCTTCTGAAGGCGTGATCATCGAACAATCAAGCGTTTCATTCAAAATAGTCAACAGGGTCGCAAGAAGCGTGTGGAAAAACCAAGGCGCAAAATAACTGCCCATGAACTGAGAAAAGTCAAGCGTGCAGCTGCCAAGATTGCCACTTGCCACCAGTTTGGCCATATTTTCAGAGCTGCAACATCACTGGAGTGCCCAAAAGGCACAAGGTGTGCAATACTCAGAGACATGGCCAAGGTAAGAAAGGCTGAAAGACGACCACCACTGAACAAGACACACAAGCTGAAACGTCAAGACTGGGCCAAGAAGATATCTCAAGACTGATTTTTCTAAGGTTTTATGGACTGAGTGAAATGAGAGTGAGTCTTGATGGGCCAGATGGATGGGCCCGTGGGCTGGATGGTAAAGGGCAGAGAGCTCCAGGTCCGACTCAGACGCCAGCAAGGTGGAGGTGGAGTACTGGTTTGGGCTGGTATCATCAAAGATGAGCTTAGTGGGACCTTTTCGGGTTGAGAATGGAGTCAAGCTCAACTCCCAGTCCTACTGCCAGTTTCTGGAAGACACCTTCTTCAAGGCAGTGTACAGGAAGAAGTCTGCATCCTTCAAGAAAAACATGATTTTCATGCAGGACAATGCCCCATCACACCGCGTCCAAGTACTCCACAGCGTGGCTGGCAAGAAAGGGTATAAAAGAAGATAATCTAATGACATGGCCTCCTTGTTCACCTGATCTGAACCCCATTGAGAACCTGTGGTCCATCATCAAATGTGAGATTTACAAGTAGGGAAAACAGTACACCTCCTGAACAGTGTCTGGGAGGCTGTGGTTGCTGCTGCACGCAATGTTGATGGTGAACAGATCAAAACACTGACAGAATCCATGGATGGCAGGCTTTGAGTGTCCCTGCAAAGAAAGGTGGCTATATTGTCACTGATTTGTTTTTGTTTTGTTTTTGAATGTCAGAAATGTATATTGTGAATGTTGAGATGTTATATTGGTTTTCACTGGTAAAAATAAGTAATTGAAATGGGTATATATTTATTTTTTGTTAAGCTGCCTAATAATTATGCACAGTAATAGTCACCTGCACACACAGATATCCCCCTAAAATAGCTATAACTAAAAACAAACTAAAACTACTTCCAAAACTATTCAGCTTTGATATTAATGAGTTTTTTGGGTTCATTAAGACATGGTTGTTGTTCAATAATAAAATTAATTCCTCAAAAATACAACTTGCCTAATAATTCTGCACTCCCTGTAGTTTATTGCGATGTGGGGGCTTCGGTTTAGGGGGTTAATAGGTTATTTAGTATATTTTGTTGTGGGGGGGGGTTTGCGGTTTAGGGGTTAAGAGGTTTATTATAGTGGCGGCGGAATTAGGCTTATAACTTTAGTATAGTGGGGGCAATGTTGGCGGACGGCAAATTAGGGTTAATAATATTTAAATAGTGTTTGCGATGCGGGAGGGCAGCGGTTTAGGGGTTAATAACTTTAGTATAGTGGCGGCGATGTTGGGGGAGCGGCAGATTAGGGGTTAATAAATTTAATATAGTATTAGCGATGCGGGATGGGCCTCAGTTTTAGGGGTTAATAGGTAGTTTATGGGTGTTTAGTATACTTTGTAACAGTTTAATTATGAGTTTTAAAAAAACGGTTTTTGTTGTGTTAAAACTCATAACTACTGCTTTTAGATGGCAAAACGGATCTTGTCAGTATAGCTGTAACGCAAGCTTTTTAGCCTCACCGCAAAACTCGTAATGGCAGCGCTATGGAAGTCCCATGAAAAAAATTAATTTTTACGTGTGCGGGACTGACGTTGCGTTACAGGCTAAAAGGCTTGCGTACAGCTATACCGACAAGACTTGTAATGGCTGCGGTGGCTGTTTAAATGCTAAAATTACCATTTTTTCAGCCTTAAAACACAAACGCACAACTCGTAATCTAGGTGTTAGGAAATTACAGCAAGCAGTGAGCTGCTACTGAACACCTGCAATGTGTGAAAGTCTCTATTGTAAAACCACTTTTAATCCACACAGGGTCCAAGCTGCTTCTGTCATGTAGTGCAGACCCTTCCTTGTGATTCACTTGCTGACAACTCTGATGGTCGTATCACTATTTGTTATAGCTTTATCAAAGGCGTCAAATTAAAACGCAAGTTAAGCTCCTTTTTGGTTGAGCAAAATCAGCTCTTGAGAGCTGTGTGTGAACCCTGGATCTGATGTAAATTCAATGAGAAAAAAAAATTAAGTAACATCGATTATAGGGGAAACGCTGTTTTGTAATATCATCATAGAGGAGGCCCCACTGTCTAAGACTATAAACCTCCTGTCTTACAAAATAATTATAGAAATCTCATATCTGAGGGAAATTGCACCACCAACATGATATTGTAATGTATTATTATACATACTAACAATGCTCTTGTAATAAAGCAGTAAGGATTGCTCTTCAGAGCCACTCCACTTATATTGTTGAGCTTCACTTGTATTTTAGGACTGTTGAGCAAATCTAGCTGTACGAGTGAGGTCAGAAATGACCATTTAGCGGCATATATAGATTATATATATATTTAGGTTCAAAATTATGTTAATTACTGTATAAATTATGAAAACACCTTCAAAAATAAAGGTACGTTTTTTTTTAAAACAAAAATGTGCTTGAGCCTTATAAATCATAGCAGTTTGATATGGAACAGTGAGCATTACGTCTTTAAAACAAGTTAAAAATATACATAAACAAATTCGCTATTTTATCAGTTAAAATTATAACAATGACATATTATTTACGACAAGGACGTTGGTTTCTTATTCAAGCTGTTTCTTATTCGTGGAATTCTGTTTCTTATTCATGGAAGTTGTTTTTTTATTCAAATTTTTTGTCAGACTGCTTTAAATTGACTTTAAAATAAAAAAATAGGGTTTTATTTTAAATAATAATATGATTCATATAATGTAGTTGCACAGAGGTGGAATCCCTTTATACAACAATCAGATATACAAACTGGAAAAAAAAGGGCATACGATGGCACCACTGTTATTTTCAAAGGGTTAATGACAATTGGGCCATTGATTTCACTATGAATATATACAGGGTAGATCCCTCACTATGACATGCAATTGTTTTTAGCCTTGTCCAATGGCATTTTGGACAGAGAAATTGATGCCAACCCTGGCAAGGTGCTCTAATTTTTATATTAGAATAGGTACCTGATATTTTCAAAGGGTTAATAACCATTGGGTCATTGATATCACTATTAATATATACAAGGTAGATCCCCCTCCATGACATACAATTGTTTAAGCCTGCCCAATTTGTGTTTTGGCACAGATATTGATGCCAACCCTGACATAGGTGCTCTAATACTCATTTTTAATAAGTAACTGATATTTTAAAAGAGTTAATAACCATTGGGCCACTGATTTCATTATTAATATATACAGGGTAGACCCCCCTCCTGACATGCAATTGTTTTTTAGCCTGGCCCATTGTGTTTTGGTCACAGAAATTGATGCTAACACTGGTATTGGTGCTGTAATTACCATTTTTTAATAAGTAACAGTTATTTCGAAGGTTAATAACCATTGGGCCACTGATTTCGCTATGAATATATACAGGGTAGATCCTCCTCCATGACATGCAGTTACTTATTCAAAAATGAAAAGTACACTACCTATGCCAGTGTTGCATCAATTTCTGTGCCCAGAAACACTATTGGGCCTAGCTAAAAACAACTACATGTCATTGGAGAGGTATCTACCCTGTGTATATTCATAGTAAAATCAGTGGCCCAATGGTTATTAACCCTTTGAAAATATCAGTAACTTATTAAAAAATGAGAATGAGAGCATCTATGCCTGGATTTGCATCAATTTATGTGCCCAAAACACCATTGGGCCAGGCTAAAATGTGCTTTAAATTTCTCTTTTTTGAATAAGTAACTGATAATTTAAAAGGGTTAATGACCATTAGGCCACTGAATTCACTATGAATATATACAGAGTAGACCCCCCTTCATGACATGCAATTGGTTTTAGCCTGACCCAATGGTGTTTTGGCACAGAAATTGATGCTAACACTGGTATTGGTGGCTGTAATTACCATTTTTTAATAAGTAACAGATATTTTCGAAGGGTTAATAACCATTGGGCCACTGATTTCACTATGAATATATACAGAGTAGATCCCCCTCCATGACATGCAATTGTTTTTTTAGCCTGGCCCAATAGTGTTTTTGGGCACAGAAATTGATGCTAACACTGGTATTGGTGCTGTAATTACCATTTTTTAATAAGTAACAGTTATTTTCGAAGGGTTAATAACCATTGGGCCACTGATTTCGCTATGAATATATACAGGGTAGAATCTCCTCCATGACATGCAGTTACTTATTCAAAAATGAAAATTACACTACCTATGCCAGTGTTTGGCATCAATTTCTGTGCCCAAAACACTATTGGGCCTGGCTAAAAACAACTACATGTCATGGAGAGGTATCTACCCCTGTGTATATTCATAGTAAAATCAGTGGCCCAATGGTTATTAACCCTTTGAAAATATCAGTAACTTATTAAAAATGAGAATGAGAGCATCTATGCCTGGATTTGCATCAATTTATGTGCCCAAAACACATTGGGGCCAGGCTAAAAACAATTGCATGTCACGGAGGGGGGATCTACCCTGTATATATTCTTAGTTGAAATCAGTGGCCCAATGGTTATTAACCCTTTAAGAATATGTTACTTATTAAAAAATGGTAATTACAGCACCAATGCCAGTGTTGGCATAAATTTCTGTGCCCAAAACACCATTGGGCCAGGCTAAAAACAATGAAATCAGTGGCCCCAATGGTTTATTAACCCTTTGAAAATATCAGTTACTTATTCAAAAATGAGAATTAGAGCACCTATGCCAGGGTTGGCATCAATTTCTGTGCCCAAAACACCACTGGGCCAGGAGAAAAACAATTGCATGCCCTGGAGGGGGATCTACCCTTTATATATTCATAGTGAAATCAGTGGCCCGATGGTTATTAAGCCTTCAAAAATATCTGTTACTTATTTAAAAATGGTAATTGCAGCAACAATGCCAGTGTTGGCATCAATCTATGTGCCCAAAACACCATTGAGCCAGGCTTAAAACAATTGCATGTCATGGAGGGGGATCTACCCTGTATATATTCATAGTGAAATTAGTGGCCCAATGGTTATTAACCCTTTGAAAATATCAGTTACTTATGAAAAATGAGAATTAGAGCACATATGCCAGGGTTGGCTTCAATTTATGTGCCCAAAACATTATTAGCCAAGGCTAAAAACAATTGCATGTCATGGAGGGGGGGTCTACTCTGTATATATCCATAGATAGTGGCCCAATTGTTATTAACCCTTTATAAATATATGTTACTTATTCCAAAATGGTCATTACAGCACCAATGCCAGTGTTAGCATCAATTGCTGTGCCCAAAACTCCATTGGGCCAGGCTAAAAACAATTGCATGTCATGGAGGGGGATCTACCCTGTATATATCCATAGTGAAATCAGTGGCCCAATGGTTATTAACCCTTTGAAAATATAGGTTACTTATTAAAACATGGTAATTACAGCACCAATGCCAGTGTTGGCATCAATTTCTGTGCCCAAAATACCATTGGGCCAGGCTAAAAACAATTGCATGTCATGGAGGGGGATCTACCCTGGGATGTACTAAAAGGAATGACAAGGGTGAATGACAAAATGGAATGCCCATAGACTTTAATGGGATGTAAAATTAAAAGTGTTGAAGCAACAAAACTATGATACATATCAACTAGATATTTACCAGATATGTTCCCCATGTACAGTAGCATATTCTGAACGTGAGATTACATCAGATTATAGCTGCTTTCTATGGAATGACAAGGGTGAATGACAAAATGGAATGCCCATAGACTATAATGGGATTACATTTAAAAGTGCTATAGAAACTAAACTATGATACATATCAACTAGATATTTACCAGATATGTTCCCCAGGTACAGTAGCATATTCTGAAAGTGAGATTACATCAGATTATAGCTGCTTTCTATGGAATGACAAGGGTGAATGACATAATGGAATGCCCATAGACTATAATGGGATTACATTTAAAAGTGCTATAGAAACTAAACTATGATACATATCAAATAGATATTTACCAGATATGTTCCCCAGGTACAGTAGCATATTCTGAAAGTGAGATTACTTCAGATTATAGCTGCTTTCTATGGAATGACAAGGGTGAATGACAAAATGGAATGCCCATAGACTATAATGGGATTACATTTAAAAGTGCTATAGAAACTAAACTATGATACATATCAAATAGATATTTACCAGATATGTTCCCCAGGTACAGTAGCATATTCTGAAAGTGAGATTACTTCAGATTATAGCTGCTTTCTATGGAATGACAAGGGTGAATGACATAATGGAATGCCCATAGACTTTAATGGGATGTAAAATTAAAAGTGTTGAAGCAACAAAACTATGAAACATATCAACTAGATATTTACCAGATATGTTCCCCATGTACAGTAGCATATTCTGAAAGTGAGATTACATCAGATTATAGCTGCTTTCTATGGAATGACAAGGGTGAATGACATAATGGAACGCCCATAGACTATAATGGGATTAAATTTAAAAGTGCTATAGAAACTAAACTATGATACATATCAACTAGATATTTACCAGATATGTTCCCCATGTACAGTAGCATATTCTGAAAGTGAGATTACATAAGATTATATCTTATTTCTATGGAATGACAAGGGTGAATGACATAATGGAATGCCCATAGACTATAATGGGATTAAATGTAAAAGTGCTATAGAAACTAAACTATGATACAAATCAAATAGATATTTAGCAGATATGTTCCCCATGTACAGTAGCATATTCTGAAAGTGAGATTACTTCAGATTATAGCTGCTTTCTATGGAATGACAAGGGTGAATGACAAAATGGAATGCCCATAGACTATAATGGGATTACATTTAAAAGTGCTATAGAAACTAAACTATGATACAGATCAAATAGATATTTACCAGATATGTTCCCCAGGTACAGTAGCATATTCTGAAAGTGAGATTACTTCAGATTTTAGCTGCTTTCTATGGAATGACAAGGGTGAATGACATAATGGAATGCCCATAGACTATAATGGGATTAAATTTAAAAGTGCTATAGAAACTAAACTATGATACATATCAACTAGATATTTACCAGATATGTTCCCCAGGTACAGTAGAATATTCTGAAAGTGAGATTACTTCAGATTATAGCTGCTTTCTATGGAATGACAAGGGTGAATGACAAAATGGAATGCCCATAGACTATAATGGGATTACATTTAAAAGTGCTATAGAAACTAAACTATGATACATATCAACTAGATATTTACCAGATATGTTCCCCAGGTACAGTAGAATATTCTGAAAGTGAGATTACTTCAGATTATAGCTGCTTTCTATGGAATGACAAGGGTGAATGACAAAATGGAATGCCCATAGACTATAATGGGATTACATTTAAAAGTGCTATAGAAACTAAACTATGATACATATCAACTAGATATTTACCAGATATGTTCCCCATGTACAGTAGTATATTCTGAAAGTAAGATTACATCAGATTATAGCAGCTTTCTATGGAATGACAAGGGTGAATGACAAAATGGAATGCCCATAGACTATAATAGGATTACATTTAAAAGTGCTATAGAAACTAAACTATGATACATAACAAATAGATATTTACCAGATATGTTCCCCATGTACAGTAGCATATTTTGAAAGTGAGATTACATCAGATCATAGTTGCTTTCTATGGAATGACAAGGGTGAATGACATAATGGAATGCCCATAGACTATAATGGGATTACATTTAAAAGTGCTATAGAAACTAAACTATGATACATATCAACTAGATATTTACCAGATATGTTCCCCAGGTACAGTAGCATATTCTGAAAGTGAGATTACTTCAGATTATAGCTGCTTTCTATGGAATGACAAGGGTGAATGACAAAATGGAATGCCCATAGACTATAATGGGATTACATTTAAAAGTGCTATAGAAACTAAACTATGATACATATCAAATAGATATTTACCAGATATGTTCCCCAGGTACAGTAGCATATTCTGAAAGTGAGATTACTTCAGATTATAGCTGCTTTCTATGGAATGACAAGGGTGAATGACAAAATGGAATGCCCATAGACTATAATGGGATTACATTTAAAAGTGCTATAGAAACTAAACTATGATACATATCAAATAGATATTTACCAGATATGTTCCCCAGGTACAGTATCATATTCTGAAAGTGAGATTACTTCAGATTATAGCTGCTTTATGGAATGACAAGGGTGAATGACATAATGGAATGTCCATAGACTTTAATGGGATGTAAAATTAAAAGTGTTGAAGCAACAAAACTATGATACATATCAATTAGATATTTACCAGATATGTTCCCCATGTACAGTAGCATATTCTGAAAGTGAGATTACATCAGATTATAGCTGCTTTCTATGGAATGACAAGGGTGAATGACATAATGGAATGCCCATAGACTATAATGGGATTAAATTTAAAAGTGCTATAGAAACTAAACTATGATACATATCAACTAGATATTTACCAGATATGTTCCCCATGTACAGTAGCATATTCTGAAAGTGAGATTACATAAAATTATAGCTGCTTTCTATGGAATGACAAGGGTGAATGACATAATGGAATGCCCATAGACTATAATGGGATTAAATTTAAAAGTGCTATAGAAACTAAACTATGATACAAATCAAATAGATATTCAGCAGATATGTTCCCCGGGTACAGTAGCATATTCTGAAAGTGAGATTACTTCAGATTATAGCTGCTTTCTATGGAATGACAAGGGTGAATGACATAATGGGAATGCCCATAGACTATAATGGGATTAAATTTAAAAGTGCTATAGAAACTAAACTATGATACATATCAACTAGATATTTACCAGATATGTTCCCCAGGTACAGTAGCATATTCTGAAAGTGAGATTACTTCAGATTATAGCTGCTTTCTATGGAATGACAAGGGTGAATGACAAAATGGAATGCCCATAGACTATAATGGGGTTACATTTAAAAGTGCTATAGAAACTAAACTATGATACATATCAAATAGATATTTACCAGATATGTTCCCCAGGTACAGTAGCATATTCTGAAAGTGAGATTACTTCAGATTATAGCTGCTTTCTATGGAATGACAAGGGTGAATGACAAAATGGAATGCCCATAGACTATAATGGGATTACATTTAAAAGTGCTATAGAAACTAAACTATGATACATATCAAATAGATATTTACCAGATATGTTCCCCAGGTACAGTAGCATATTCTGAAAGTCAGATTACTTCAGATTATAGCTACTTTCTATGGAATGACAAGGGTGAATGACAAAATGGAATGCCCATAGACTTTAATGGGATGTAAAATTAAAAGTGTTGAAGCAACAAAACTATGATACATATCAACTAGATATTTTCCAGATATGTTCCCCATGTACAGTAGCATATTCTGAAAGTGAGATTACTTCATATTATAGCTGCTTTCTATGGAATGACAAGGGTGAATGACAAAATGGAATGCCCCTAGACTATAATGGGATTACATTTAAAAGTGCTATAGAAACTAAACTATGATACATATCAAATAGATATTACCAGATATGTCCCCAGTACAGTAGCATATTCTGAAAGTCAGATTACTTCAGATTATAGCTACTTTCTATGGAATGACAAGGGTGAATGACAAAATGGAATGCCCATAGACTTTAATGGGATGTAAAATTAAAAGTGTTGAAGCAACAAAACTATGATACATATCAACTAGATATTTACCAGATATGTTCCCCATGTACAGTAGCATATTCTGAACGTGAGATTACATCAGATTATAGCTGCTTTCTATGGAATGACAAGGGTGAATGACAAAATGGAATGCCCATAGACTATAATGGGATTACATTTAAAAGTGCTATAGAAACTAAACTATGATACATATCAAATAGATATTTACCAGATATGTTCCCCAGGTACAGTAGCATATTCTGAAAGTGAGATTACTTCAGATTATAGCTGCTTTCTATGGAATGACAAGGGTGAATGACAAAATGGAATGCCCATAGACTATAATAGGATTACATTTAAAAGTGCTATAGAAACTAAACTATGATACATATCAAATAGATATTTACCAGATATGTTCCCCAGGTACAGTAGCATATTCTGAAAGTGAGATTACTTCAGATTATAGCTGCTTTATGGAATGACAAGGGTGAATGACATAATGGAATGCCCATAGACTTTAATGGGATGTAAAATTAAAAGTGTTGAAGCAACAAAACTATGATACATATCAACTAGATATTTACCAGATATGTTCCCCATGTACAGTAGCATATTCTGAAAGTGAGATTACATCAGATTATAGCTGCTTTCTATGGAATGACAAGGGTGAATGACATAATGGAATGCCCATAGACTATAAATGGGATTAAATTTAAAAGTGCTATAGAAACTAAACTATGATACATATCAACTAGATATTTACCAGATATGTTCCCCATGTACAGTAGCATATTCTGAAAGTGAGATTACATAAAATTATAGCTGCTTTCTATGGAATGACAAGGGTGAATGACATAATGGAATGCCCATAGACTATAATGGGATTACATTTAAAAGTGCTATAGAAACTAAACTATGATACATATCAACTAGATATTTACCAGATATGTTCCCCATGTACAGTAGCATATTCTGAAAGTGAGATTACATCAGATCATAGCTGCTTTCTATGGAATGACAAGGGTGAATGACATAATGGAATGCCCATAGACTATAATGGGATTACATTTAAAAGTGCTATAGAAACTAAACTATGATACAGATCAAATAGATATTTACCAGATATGTTCCCCATGTACAGTAGCATATTCTGAAAGTGAGATTACATAAGATTATAGCTGCTTTCTATGGAATGACAAGGGTGAATGACATAATGGAATGCCCATAGACTATAATGGGATTAAATTTAAAAGTGCTATAGAAACTAAACTATGATACAAATCAAATAGATATTCAGCAGATATGTTCCCCAGGTACAGTAGCATATTCTGAAAGTGAGATTACTTCAGATTATAGCTGCTTTCTATGGAATGACAAGAGTGAATGACAAAATGGAATGCCCATAGACTATAATGGGATTACATTTAAAAGTGCTATAGAAACTAAACTATGATACAGATCAAATAGATATTTACCAGATATGTTCCCCAGGTACAGTAGCATATTCTGAAAGTGAGATTACTTCAGATTATAGCTGCTTTCTATGGAATGACAAGGGTGAATGACATAATGGAATGCCCATAGACTATAATGGGATTAAATTTAAAAGTGCTATAGAAACTAAACTATGATACATATCAACTAGATATTTACCAGATATGTTCCCCAGGTACAGTAGCATATTCTGAAAGTGAGATTACTTCAGATTATAGCTGCTTTCTATGGAATGACAAGGGTGAATGACAAAATGGAATGCCCATAGACTATAATGGGGTTACATTTAAAAGTGCTATAGAAACTAAACTATGATACATATCAACTAGATATTTACCAGATATGTTCCCCATGTACAGTAGCATATTCTGAAAGTGAGATTACTTCAGATTATAGCTGCTTTCTATGGAATGACAAGGGTGAATGACAAAATGGAATGCCCATAGACTATAATGGGGTTACATTTAAAAGTGCTATAGAAACTAAACTATGATACATATCAAATAGATATTTACCAGATATGTTCCCCAGGTACAGTAGCATATTCTGAAAGTGAGATTACTTCAGATTATAGCTGCTTTCTATGGAATGACAAGGGTGAATGACAAAATGGAATGCCCATAGACTTTCATGGGATGTAAAATTAAAAGTGTTGAAGCAACAAAACTATGATACATATCAACTAGATATTTACCAGATATATTCCCCATGTACAGTAGCATATTCTGAAAGTGAGATTACATCAGATTATAGCTGCTTTCTATGGAATGACAAGGGTGAATGACATAATGGAATGCCCATAGACTATAATGGGATTAAATTTAAAAGTGCTATAGAAACTAAACTATGATACATATCAACTAGATATTTACCAGATATGTTCCCCGGGTACAGTAGCATATTCTGAAAGTGAGATTACTTCAGATTATAGCTACTTTCTATGGAATGACAAGGGTGAATGACAAAATGGAATGCCCATAGACTTTAATGGGATGTAAAATTAAAAGTGTTGAAGCAACAAAACTATGATACATATCAACTAGATATTTACCAGATATGTTCCCCATGTACAGTAGCATATTCTGAACGTGAGATTACATCAGATTATAGCTGCTTTCTATGGAATGACAATGGTGAATGACAAGATAGAATGACCATAGACTATAATGGGAATACATTTAAAAGTGCTATAGCAACAACAATATGATACATATCAACTAGATATTTACCAGATATGTTCCCCAGGTACAGTAACTGCTTTCTATGGAATGACAAGGGTGAATGACAAAATGGAATGCCGATAGACTTTAATGAGATGTATATTTAAAAGTGTTGAAGTAACAAAACTATGAGACATATCAACTAGATATTTACCAGTTATGTTCCCCAGGTACAGTAGCATATTCTGAAAGTGAGATTACGTCAGATTATAGCTGCTTTGTATGGAATGACAAGGGTGAAAGACAAAATGGAATGCCCATAGACTTTAAAGGGTTTTAAACTTAAAAGTGTTATAGCAACAAAAATATGAAACACATCAAGTAGACTTTTACCAAATATCTTTACCAGGTAAAGTATAATAATCTAAAAGTAAGATTATGTGGTATTGTTGCTGCTTTGTATGGATTCATAAGAGTGAATGACAAAATAGGATGCCCAACATAAGTGACTGATGGTGGCTGTCATTGCCTGAGGCACGCAGAAATTGCATTGTGTTCCCGCTGAAATGAGAGACATATGCTTCTAAATTAGGTATTTTTGCTGTCATTAAGGGCTTAAAGGGACAGTCTACTCCTGAATTTGTATTGTTTAAAAAGATTGATACAGTACTCCATTTATTACCCATTCCCCAGTTTTGCATAACCGACACTTTTATATTATTAAACATCTTATCTCTTTGATTACCTTGTATCTAAGCATTTGCAGGCTTCCCCCTTATTTAAATTATTTTGACAGACTTGAATTTTAGCTAATCAGTGCTGACTCATAAATAACTCCACGGGAGTTATCTATTTGGCACACATGAACTAGCAGTATGTAACTGTGAAAAAACTGTCAATATGCACTAAAATAAGAGGGCCCTTCAAGGACTTAGAAATTAGCATATGTGCCTACCTACTTTTAGCTTTGAACAAAGAATAACAAGAGAACAAAGCAAATTTGATAAAAGTGAATTGGAAAGTCGTTTAAAGAGACAGTCAAATCCAAAATAAACCTTCATGATTTCAGAGATTGGAATATGTTCACTGATGGTGATGTATCCCAATCAAAGTGCAGATTAATCCCCTTGAACGCTTTGCTAACTGCCACAGAAGGCCTATAGATACGTCATGTCTTCACTATACTCCCCTTGAATGCCCAGCTAACTCCCTAATACCGTCTACACCTACGGCATGACTTCGCTATACTCCCCTGGATTGCCCGGCTAACTCCCGCAGACCGCCTACACCTACTGCATGTCTTCCCTAAACTCAACTGGAATGCCCAGTTAACTCCCACAGAACGCCTACATCTACATCATGCAATCTACCTCACTAAGAACTTATACAAAATAACCTCACTATTATAACTTATACTATCTTATACTAGCTGCTGGTGACATCTCCCCTAATCCTGGTCCCCAGCAACTTCCTAGCCGTGCACATCCATGTGTACCCTTCCATAGACTCTGAAAACAAAACTCTGGTAACCTTACTCACATTTTTCTTGTATCTAAAGCCACTAACCACTTCACTTTTGCACTCTGGAAATCTCCCTCTGTTTGCAACAAGTTCACTTCTATCCATGACCTCTTTATCTCCCGCTCCCTCAACCTTCTGGCTTTAACAGAAACCTGGCTCTCTCCCTTAGACACAGCATCCACTGCTGCTCTGTAACATGGGTGTCTCCACTTCAGCCACACTTCTAGGTCTGGTAATAGACAAGGAGGTAGTGTAGGTATTTTACTTTCCCCTCGTTGCACCTTTCAACAAATTCAACCAATCTCTTCCCTCACATTTTCCTCATTCAAAAACCACATGATTTGCTTATTCTCTCTATACGTGTTGCAGTCATATACCGACCCTCTGGCTACTCAACTCAATTTCTAGATCACTTGGCTGCCTGGTTACCTTATTTCCTCAGACACCCCTGCCCTCATTCTTTTTTTTGTCACAATGGACTGACTCTCCCACTCATAAAGGTGGTCTTTCCCTTGACTGACCACCATCTCCTCACTTGCAACATCACCTCCCTCCCTACAACTCTCCCTCCGTCTACTCCTCACACCAAACTTCACAGAAGCATTACGTTTTAGATCAGCAACAGCCTGTTAATTCCCTCAAACCTCTACTCTCATCCATCTCCTCCTTTTCCTGCCCTGATCAATCTATCTGCCACTATAATTCCACCCTTACATTGGTCCTTGACAATCTCTCTTACCATAGCTGGAAATCACACACTCATCCTCAGCCCTGACATACGCATTTGACACGGTACCTATGCAGATGTTCCCATACTGCTAAGAGGCACTGGAGAAAATCTCAGAGTTCAGCTCACTACAAGTTCATCTTGAACTCCTACTATTCTGCCATTAATCACTATAAGCAAGATTACTTCTCTACTCTTATCTTTACTTTCTTCAAACCCAAAATGTCTGTTCTCCACATTCAATACTCTTCTCCGCCCACCCCCCACCTCCTAATACAACTTCTCTGTCAGCTCAAGAATTTACCAGCTACTTCAATAGCAAATCAACTCCATTAGAAACTAAATCAGCTCTCAACATACTTCCATTCTCTCACCTCCTCAAATGCTTCCAATCAACCACAACCTACATAGCCATAAATGTAGCTCTTTCTCCCCTGTAACTGAGGAAGAAGTCTCTGCACATAAATTGTGCTCTCACCTCACTACCTGTCCCCTTGACCCTATCCCCTCACAGCTACTCCGCTCCCTCTCTTCTACCCTTACCCCTATACTAACACACATTTTCAACCTCTCACTCTGTATATTTACCTCATCTCTGAAACATGCACTGGTCACACCTCTCCTCAGAAAACGTTCTCTCGATCCAACCTCCCCATCCAACTAATGCCCTATTTTCCTACTCCATCTTGTCTCAAAGCTTCTTGAAAAGCTAGTATATGCACACCTATCCCATTTCTTTACATTAAACTCCCTCCTTGACCCACTGCAATCTGGATTTTGTCCCCATCACTCCACAGAGCAATCAAACAATTGTTACAGCAATCGTTAAGGTTACCATCGACCTATTTACTGCAAAATCAAAAGGCCACTTCTCTTTGCTTATCCTCCTTGATCTGTCCGTAGCTTTTGTCCACCCTCTTTTGCTCCAAACCCTCCAATTTTTCAGCATTCGTGACACAGCCCTCTCGTAGTTCTCTTCCTACCTGTCTAACCGTAACTTTATTGTTGCCTTCTCTGGGGCTTCCTCTGCCCCATTACCACTTCCTGTTGGTGTACTGCAAGGCTCCATCCTCGGTCCCCTTCTCTTCTCAATCTACACGTCATCATTAGGTTCCCTAAGTCCCACGGGTTCCAATATCATTTGTATGCCGACGACACCCAAATCTACTTCTCTGCAACAGACCTATCTCTTTCCTTGCTAACCCGAAGCCCTCTCACTACCTCAAACTAAATCCCTCCAAAACTGGGGTCCTTATTTTCACCCCTTCTTCCAAAATCTCCATCCCTAATCTCTCTAACTGTCGACAGCTCCATCATTACCCCTATTATTATTTATTTATAAAGCGCTGACAGATTCCGCAGCGCTGCCCATGTGTACAAGGATAACAGTACAGTGGAGAAACAATACGATAAGACACCTACCCTGCATGCCTGCTGTCTTGTGGTCGCACTTGACTCCGATCTTTCTTTCACTACTCACATTCAGTCATTGGCTAAATCCTGCCGCCCCAACCTTAAAAACATCTCTAAAATTAGACATTTCCTTACATAAAATACAACTAAGATTTTAATCCACTCTCTCATCCTTTCCTGCCTCGACTACTGCAATTCTGTCCTCTCTGGTCTCCCTAGCTGCAGCCTAACTCTTTTTGAAATCCATAATGAATGCCTCAGCCAGGCTCATCTTCCTTACACATCGCTCTTCATCTACTTCACCTCTCTGCCAATCCCATCACTGACTTCCTCTTGCCTCCAGGATTAAACACAAAATTCTCACTATGACATACAAAGCTATCAACTGCACTGCTCCCCCCTATATCTCAGACCTTGTCTCCAAATACTCTCCCTCCATCCCCTTCGCTCTGCTCACGACCTCCTACTCTCCTCCTCTATTGTCACCTCATCACACTCCAGTTTACAGGACTTCTCCAGACTAGCTCCCATCTTGTGGAACTTTCTGCCTCGCTCCACAAGACTCTCTTCTAGTTTTAAGAGCTTCAAATGCTCCCTAAAGACTCTACTGTTCAGGGATGCATACGACCTACGCTAACCTTTCTTTATACCAGTTCCTCTCCTCCATTGCTATCCCCTTAAAGGGACAGTCTACACCAAAATGTATCTTATTTAAAAAGATAGATAATCCCTTTATTACCCATTCCCCAGTTTTGCATAACCAACACAGTTATATTAATATACTTTTTACCTCTTTGATTACCTTGTATCTAAGCCTTTGCAGACAGCCTCCATATCTAAGTGCCTTTGACAGACATGCAGTGTAGTCAATCAGAGAAGACTCCTAAATAACTTCACGGGAGTGAGCACAATGTTATCTATATGACACATGTGAACTAGCACAGTCTAACTGTGAAAAACTTTCAAAATGCTCTGAGCTAGGAGGCGGTTTTCAACTGTTTAGAAATCAGTTTGAGCCTAGCTAGGTTTAGCTTTTCAAAAATACCACCAAGGGAACAAAGCAAATTTGATGATAAAAGTAAATAGGAAAGTTGTTTAAAATTGCATGTCTTATCTGAGTCATGAAAGTTTAGTTTTGACTTTACTGTCCCTTTAACTCCCTTAGCATGTAAGCATAAGAGTCCAGCTGTTTGTTGATCACCTTCTCAAGAGATGACAACAACAGTGAAACTCTTGGCAGGGCCCTCTACCCATTTGATCCCTATAATTGTTTTGTTGTACTCCGTCTTTGTTAATAGCGCTGCGGAATCTGTTTGCGCTCTACAAATAACCGATAATAATAATAAATAATAATATCTATGTAATATGTGTCATAGTTTTGCTGCTATAGCATTTGAAACATTACATCCTATTAAAGACTAGGGGCATTCCATGTAGTCATTCACACTTGTCATTTCATAGAAAGCCGCAATAATCTCACGTTATCTCACTTTCAGAATATGCTACTGTATCTGGGGAACATATCTGGTAAATATCTATTTGATATGTCTCATAGATTTGTTGCTATATCACTTTGAACTTTACATCCCATTAAAGTATATAGGCATTCCATTTTCTCATTAACCCTTGTCATTCCATAAAAAGCAGCTATAATCTCACATATTCTCACTTTCAGAATATGCTACTGTACCTGGGGAACATATCTGGTAAATATTTTATAGATATGTCTCATACTTTTGTTGCTATAGCACTTTTAAATTTAATCCCATTAAAGTATATGGGCATTCCATTTTGTCATTAACCCTTGTCATTCCATAGAAAGCAGCTATTACCTTGTGTAATCTCACTTTCAGAATATGTAACTGTACCTGGGGAACATATCTCTTATATATGTACTTGATATGTCTCATAGTTTTGATGTTATAGCACTTTTAAATGTAATCCTATTAAAGTCTATGGGCATTCCATTTTGTCATTCACCCTTGTCATTCCATAGAAAACAGATATAATCTGAAGTAATCTCCCTTTCAGAATATGTTACTCTACCTGGGGAACATATCTGTTAAATATCTATTTGATATGTCTCATATTTTAGTTTCTATTGCACTTTTAAATGTAATCCCATTATAGTCTATGGGCATTCTATCTTGTCATTCACCCTTGTCATTCCATAGAAAGCAGCTATAATCTGATGTAATCTCACTTTCAGAATGTGCTACTATACCTGGGGAACATATCTGGTAAATATCTATTTGATCTGTATCATAGTTTAGTTTCTATAGCACTTTTAAATGTAATCCCATTAAAGTCTATGGGCATTCCATTATGTCATTCACCCTTGTCATTCCATAGAAACCAGCTATAATCTCACATAATCTAAATTTTCAGAATATGCTACTGTACCTGTGGAACATATCTGGTAAATTTTTATTTGATATGTCTGATATTTTTGTTGCTATAGCACTTTTAAATGTAATCCCGTTATAGTCTATGGGCATTCCATTTTGTCAGTCACTCATGTCAATCCATAGAAAGCAGCTATAATCGCACGTAATCTCACTTTCAGAATATGCTACTGTACCTGGGGAACATATCTGGTAAATATCTATTTGATATGTCTCATAGTTTAGTTTCTATAGCTATTTTAAATGTAACCCCATTATAGTCTATGGGCATTTCATTTTGTCATTCACCCTTGTCATTCCATAGAAAGCAGCTATATACTCACATAATCTCATTTTCAGAAAATGCTACTGTACCTGGGGAACATATCTGGTAAATATCTATTTGATATGTCTCATAGTTTTGTTGCTTCAACACTTTTAATTTTACATCCCATTAAAGTCTATGGGCATTCCATTTTGTCATTCACCCTTGTCATTCCATAGAAAGCACCTATAATCTCATGTAATCTTACTTTCAGAATATGATACTGTACCTGGGGAACATAACTGGTAAATATCTATTTGATATGTCTCATAGTTTAGTTTCTATAGCACTTTTAAATGTAATCCCATTATAGTCTATGGGCATTCTATCTTGTCATTCACCCTTGTCATTCCATAGAAAACTACTATAATCTGAAGTAATCTCACTTTCAGAATATGCTACTGTACCTGGGGAACATATCTGGTAAATATCTAGTTCATATGTCTCGTATTTTTGTTGCTATAGCACTTTTAAATGTAATCCCATTATAGTCTATGGGCATTCCATTTTGTCATTCACCCTTGTCATTCCATAGAAAGCAGCTATAATCTGATGTAATCTCACTTTCAGAATATGCTACTGTACCTGGGGAACATATCTGGTAAATATCTAGTTGATATGTATCATAGTTTTGTTGCTTCAACACTTTTAATTTTACATCCCATTAAAGTCTATGGGCATTCCATTTTGTCATTCACCCTTGTCATTCCTTTTAGTACATCCCATCTACCCTGTATATATTCATAGTGAAATCAGTGGCCCAATGGTCATTAACCCTTTGAAAATATCAGTTACCTATTCAAAATAGTAATATTGGTATTGGTGCCAACGTATGCCCTTTTTCTAGTTTGTATATCCAAGTGTTGTATTAAGGGACCTCTGTGTAACTACATCATATGAATCATATTATTATTTAAATAAAACCTATATTTTTATTTTAAAGTCAATTTAAAGCAGTCTGACAAAAAAATAAGAAACCAACTTCCGTGAATAAGAAACAGAATGTCACGAATAAGAAACAGCTTGAATAAGAAACCAACTTCCATGAATAAGAAACAGAATTTCACGAATAAGAAACAGCCTTGAATAAGAAACCAACTTCCTTATCGTATATTATATACTGATTTTAGCGCATTTTAAATGCATTCACTAGTTATAAAACATTTGCAGACTGATATCTTCTTTTTCTATCTAAACGAACCACGGACCATTTAGCAATTTCATTTTCAGTTTGGGCCACGCTTCTACACCAAACCACGCCCAATTATTATTTAAGGTGGATTATCCTATTTGTTGCTCAGTTAAGGAGAAAACGGAACGGAATCGATTTTAGTAATACAACTATATATTATATTGTAATGTGTATATTTTAATAGTTACTTTGAACTATAGGACGGAAAGTGTCCTAATCTACCTTATGTACAGAAAGGGGTGTGGCTTTTCCAGTGAGGGCAGTAGTGCAAGAGCTCATTGGGATAAGGAGAGAGAACTGTTACTGCGCCTTTCTGTGTAATTGAACTATGTGATATTATTTATGGGCCGTGTCATGGCTAGCGATTTTGCATAATGAAAGACTAAACCCCCGTGACGTCATCAGCAATGGCCACTACTAGTGCAACTTTACATGAGTAAACTGCAAGCTAGATAGCAACTGTAAGTAAAAAGCTGTTTTGGGTGGCTAAAATATATAAACACATTATTCATGTTCTTAGTTTAAATACTAGCTCACATGCTGTTGTACTTTTCTGGCCAAGTAAAGTAACATATAAAGGCAAACAATAATTCATCTAGCATTTTATTATTGCATTATTGTTTACGTATGCTTTTAACCTCTGCAATAGGGTTTGCACACATATTTAAAGTCAGTAATGCGCTACTGGGAGCTCAGCTATCTAAACACACTGGGAGCTATCTAAACACATCTGGTGATCCAATGACAAGAGAGATGTGTAGCCACCAATCACCAGCTAGCTCCTGCTCCTGGGGATATGTAGATACACTTTAACAAAAGATTTCAATAGTACAAAGTAAAAATGGCAATAGAATAGTTTTTAATTTTGACTTTCATGTCCTTTTAAGATATGAATTAAAAGACTCATTATTATAAAGAAGAATTCAGCTATAAAAAGCTAATTTTTAAAAATGCTTATAATTTTTAAATGGGCAAATAAATTTGGATGAAAATTGGCAGTTTTATTTTTTGCCATTTAGATCACTATAGAATATGAATATTTGAATTAAAGCAGTACAGTATTTCAAAGGACATTGTAGTGCAAAAATTACATGGTCTAGTTTGTTGGGGCATGTAATTTTAGCACTACTGACCCTGCAGATTTAACTCCCATAAAGTACTATTTGTGAGTTGCACAGACATGGCTGCTGAGCCAATCAGCAGCGGCGGTCACATTGAGGTGAAAGTGTTGAGCGTTAAGAAATGAGAGCTTGTCGTTTTGAACTTCATTTGCTATTCATGTAATAAAAAATATATTTTAAATGGGGTAGAGAGGACAATTCTTATACAGTGCTACATTACATGTGGGGAAGGGATCTCGTGGATAGAGTGTTCCTTGGATGGTTTTAGGGAAAAGTAACTAATTATGACTTGAAATACAAATAAAATAAACATTCTAATGCAAAAATTACATATTCTAATTTATTAGAGCATGTAGTTTTTACATAATTGAGCCTAGTTCAGAGACGTAACTAGAACTCTATGGGCAAAGTCTGTGGCAGGACACACACACACACACACACACATATATATATATATATATATATATATATATATATATATATATATATATATATATATATATAATATATATATATATATATATTATATATATATATATATATATATCAGTAGCAAAGATGTGCACTCTCACTTGGTAACAACTGCCAGGGGTGCTAGTAGGAATCAATATAGAAAAACAACAAGCTTGCACTCACTGGTCTTTTTTTGTGAAATAATTTAGTGAAAAACTGTTTTTCAGTAAATTATTTCACAAAAAATACCAGTGAGTGCAAGCTTGTTGTCTCTCTCTCTCTCTCTCTCTCTCTCTCTCTCTCTCTCTCTCTCTCTCTCTCTCTCTCTCTCTCTCTCTCTCTCTCTCTCTCTCTCATCTCTCTTTCTCTCTCTTCTCTCTTTCTCTCTTTCTCTCTTTCTCTCTTTCTCTCTTTCTCTCTCTCTTTCTCTCTTTCTCTCTTTCTCTCTTTCTCTCTTTCTCTCTTTCTCTCTTTCTCTCTTTCTCTCTTTCTCTCTTTCTCTCTTTCTCTCTTTCTCTCTTTCTCTTCTCTCTCTCTTTCTCTTCTCTCTCTCTTTCTCTTCTCTCTCTCTCTTTCTCTTCTCTCTCTCTTTTTCTCTTCTCTCTCTCTTTTTCTCTTCTCTCTCTCTTTTTCTCTTCTCTCTCTCTTTTTCTCTTCTCTCTCTCTTTTTCTCTTCTCTCTTTTTTCCTCTCTCTTTTTTCCTCTCTCTCTCCTCTCTCTCTCATCAGACTGCTATAATTCAGGATAGTTTTCCTCTGTGAAAAACATAAATGGGCTAAAAGAAGCAATTCCTAGATGGAAACTGGGCCATAGAACAAGCCAGTGAGCTGTTGTTTGTTCCCCCTAGTGGCGCTTCCCCACTAGGTGGCGTGAAACGCGTCAGACTGTTACTGCCTATGTCTGCCCTCTGGGATACACTGCTGTCACTTTTAAGGTTTAATAAAGGTATGTTTTAATATTTTTCACCTAATCAAAGAGTGCCTGCTTCCATTTGTTTATTCACATGAAATTTTAAGCAACTTTCTAATTTACTCCTATTATCAATTTTTCTTCGTTCTCTTGCTATCTTTATTTTAAAAGCAGGAATGTAAATCTTAGTAGCCATCCCATTTTAGGTTCAGCACCATCGATAGTGCTAGCTTATTGGAGGCTTACATTTACCCACCAATAAGCAAGCATAACCCAGGTTCTCAACCAAAAATGGGCCGGCTCCTATGCATAACATTCCTGCTTTTTAAATAAAGATAGCAAGAGAACGAAGAAAAATTGATAATAGGAGTAAATTAGAAAGTTGCTTAAAATTGCATACTCTATCTGAATCATGAAAGAAAAAAATTGGGTTTAGTGTCCCTTTCAGGAAAGTTTTTCTCTGTGAAAAACACAATTAGGCTAAAAGAAGTTATAATTTCCAGCAAAAGCGAAACTACCCTCCAGATACATCCAATCATATACTTTAAAAATACTGGGCACTCAGGATTTAGTGAACAAAAAGTCAGCTTTAATAGGTGGCGTTTCCGGGAATGTTAGTCCCTTTCTTCAGATCAAAAAACAAATCAACAGATCAAATCTTATTTTGGAGATATTTGACCTACCCATTGAAAAAGGTGCCAGTCCGGTACCGAAACGTCTGGGGGTATTTGTACAGTGAAATGCTGAGATGAGGTGAATAAACTTTAACATTATCAAGACCGGTGAGTGCAGCGTTTTATTCTTAAAGGGACAGTCTAGTAAAAATTAAACTTTCATGATTCAGATAGGGCATGTGATTTTAAGCAGCTTTCTAATTTATTCCTGTTATTATTTTTTCTTCATGCTCTTGCTATCTTTATTTGAATGTAAGCTTAGGAGTGCTTGCTAATTGGGGGCTACATTTAGACAGCGATCAGAAAACGCTACCCAGATGCTGAACTAAAAATGGTCCGGCTTCCTTGCTTACATTTCTGCTTTTTTAAATAAAGACAACAAAAGAACGAAGAAAATTTGATAATAGGAGTAAATTAGAAAGTTGCTTAAAATTGCATGAGCTATCTGAATCATCAAAGTTTAATTTTGACTAAACTATTCCTTTTATTATTCCTTTAATAAGCATAAAGGAACTTTGTTTATGTATTATACGCATCACCCTGGCAGTTGCTTATGTGGTCTTAGTAAGTGCACCTGGAATTGGATTGGTGTGTGTGTGTGTATATATATATATATATATATATATATATATATATATATATATATATATATATATATATATATATATATATATATATACACAAATAAACCCACATATACAACTACAAAAACATGCACGCATACTATACAGAAATACACATAAATACATGTACACAAACATACACTTACATAAAAAGCACGCACAAACACACACACATATATATATATATATATATATATATATATATATATATATATATATATATATATACACACACTTACAAACATACATATACACACAAAAACACATGCACACACACATACACAAACATCCCAGCAAACACTACAGTACTTGGAAAAATACCACAGTAAACTGCTTGCTTTCTGTGCAGTGCTTACTTTTTCCCTGTTGTTTTCTTTCATATAGGTGTCGAGAATCCACCATTTGTTACACATGGTATATACATTCCAACCAGGAGGCGGCAAAGTTTCACAAACCTCAAAGCCTATAAATACCCCACCCACCTCACTCATATATGAGTTTAAAACTTGCCTCCTTTGGAGGTGGTTAAAGTATGATGTGCTTAAAGGGATAATGAACCCACATTTTTACTTTCATGATTCAGATAGAGCATGAATTTTTAAGCAACTTTCTAATTTACTCCTATTTTTTTTTAAATGTAATTTTATTTGAAATGCAAGAATGTAAGTTTAGATGACAGCCCATTTTTGGTGAACAACCTGGGTTGTTCTTGCTGATTGGTGGATAAATTCATCCACCAATAAAAGTGCTGTCCAGAATACTGAACTAAAAAAAAGCTTTGATTCCTTCTGTTTCAAATAAAGACTGGTTGACTGCTTAAAGAGTGGACATGTGTCTACAAAAAATACAGGTAAGTATATATTTTTTCTTCCTAGACACGTTTTTTGTATTGGTCATTTGTTAAAGGGACACTGAACCCAATTTTTTTCTTTCATGATTCAGATAGAGCATGCAATTTTAAGCAACTTTCTACTTTACTCCTATTATCAATTTTTCTTCACTCACTTGCTATCTTTATTTGAAAAAGAAGGCATCTAAGCTTTTTTTTTAGGTTCAAAACTGTGGACAGCACTTTTTTTTATTGGTGGATGAATTCGTCCACCAATCAGCAAGGACAACCTAGGTTGTTTACAAAAAATGGGCCGGCATCTAAACTTACATTCTTGCATTTCAAATAAAGATACTAAGAGAATGAAAGCAATTTGATAATAGGAGTATATTAGAACGTTGCTTAAAATGTCATGCTCTATCTGAATCACGAAAGAAAATATTTGCGTTCAGTGTCCCTTTAAGTTTATGTTTATATTGTTATATTTGCGGCCCTGGGACAAGCATGCTGTTTTCATTTACATTTTAGTTTTTTTCTGAGCCTCTCTATCCTGAATGTAGAGCGTTATAGTGCAGTTTTTTTTTTACTTACTGTCTCTGGGGAAATAATTTTCTTACAAGGGTGGCCGTCGTGTCGCACCTTTTTTTTGTGCTTCCGGTGATGTCATAGATGCACCAGCGTACTTTTTTTGCCGCTTTTATGTCTCGCTCTTTTAAAAAAAAAAAAAAAAAAATAGATTCTCACCTGTTTGTGTTTCGCCCTCATTTCTCTTATAGGAGCTTTAAGTTAAGGATTTTATGAGCGCTCTATATTTAATGTTTTTAGTAACATTAATTTATTAAGCATTTTTTTTAGCACAAACTTTTACAAATCCTCAAAGTTTATTTAGCAAACAAAAAATATTTTTTCACAGTTTTTTTGCTTTATTAACATACTGCTTCTGTCCCTGAAACCACCATAGGACCTGAGTCTGTTGTACACCTTTCTACTAAAGCTAAGTGTGTTTTTTGTAAAACTTCTGAAGTGCCATCTTCAGTAAATTTATGTGACTCATGTATAGTGTTTTTATCACGTCCTAATGATGTCTCTGATTTCAAATACTCCTTCTGTTTTTCAGTTCTACAGATAGATATAGATGGTGTATCCCCAGCAATGAAGACGTTTATTGCTGCTTTAATTCAAAAGGCCCTGACTGTAATTCCACCTTCAAATAAGTGTAAGAGATCAGCCCATGTTTTACTGTCATCTAGTAAAGTATGTATTGATCAGACTAATACGGATGTATCCTCTAATGATGATGGTTCCTCTGATTCTGAGGCTCCCCCATCTGATACAGAATCAGATACATCTTCTTTTTTATTTAAAATTGAACATATTCGTTCCCTTTTGAAAGAAGTTTTAGTCACTTTGGGAATTGAAGAAGCTAAACCTGAGGATATTCCTTGTAACAAGTTAAATTCTTTTTTTTAAGTCTACCATTGACCTTCCAGAAATATTCCCTGTTTCTAATGCAGTTTCTAGTATTATTTCTAAAGAATGGTCTAAGCCTGGTACTTCTTTTAACCATACATCTAGGTTTGAAAAATTGTCTCCTTTACCTGTTGCTAATTTAGAGCTATGGGAAACTATTCCCAAAGTAGATGGGGCTATTTCTTCTCTAGCTAAACATACTACAATTCCCTTAGAGGATAGTACTTCTTTCAAAGATCCTTTAGATAGGACTTATTTACATACTGGTTATGTCCTTAGGCCAGCTATATCTATTGCTGACATAGCCGATGCCACTACTTTTTGGCTCTCTAATCTTGCTCAGCAATTTTCTTCAGATCCTGAATATTATAATGTTATTCATTTACTTCAAGAAGCAAATCTTTTTATTTGTGATGCAGTATTTAACATTATTAAGATTAATACTAAAACCATGTCCTTAGCTATTCTTTCTAGAATAGCTTTATGGCTTAAATCTTGGAATGCTGATATGGTCTCTAAAATGAGAATATTATCTCTTTCTTTTCAGGGTAAGAATCTTTTTGGTTCTCAATTAGATTCAATGACTTCTTCCATTACTGGAGGTAAGTTAGTTTTTCTGCCTCAAGATTATAGATCTAATGGAAAATTCAAGGCTCCTAATTGTTTTCGTACTTTTCGAAACAAAGATCAAAAGCCTTCCCCCTCTCCAAAAGCCCCTGGCTCTAATTGGAGACCTTCTTCCAATTGTAATAAATCAAACCAATTTATGAAACCTAAACCTTATACAATGTGTGAGAATTCCAACCTTCAAGGTGGAAACTATAAGGATTATTCTGCCTTTTGTTCAGCAAGGTCATTATATGTCCACAAAAGACTTACAGGATGCATATCTTCACATCCCTATTCACCCAGATCATTTTCAATTTCTGAGATTCTCTTTTCTAGAAAAGCATTTTCAGTTTGTTGCTCTTCCGTTTGGCCTAGTAACAACACCAAGAATATTTTCAAAAATCCTGGGTGCCCTTCTATCTGTAATCAGAGTACAGGGTGTTGCGGTGTTTCCTTATTTGGACAATATCTTGGTTCTAGCTCCAATCTTTTCATTTAACAGAATCTCACACTATTCAACTATTGTTGTTTCTTCAAAATCATGGTTGAAGGATTAATTTTCCAAAGAATTTCTTGATTCCTCAAACAAGGGTCACTTATTTGGGTTTCCAAATAGATTGTGTCCATGACTCTTTGACAGACGAGGTGAACAAAACTAGTCTCAGCATGTCTGAATCTTCAGTCTCTATCATACCCTTCAGTGGCTATGTGCATGGAGGTGTTAGGCCTTATGATTGCAGCATCGGACGCAATCCCCTTTGCTCGTTTTCATATGAGGCCTCTTCAACTTTGCATGTTGCACCAATGATGCAAGGATTATACTCGAATATCACAACTAATATTCTTGGATCACAACACTTTTTCTCTGACATGGTGGCTACACCATCAATATCTTCAAGGGGCTTCCTCTGTTCGTCCTACCTGGTCTGTGATCACAACAGATGCAAGTCTTACAGGTTGGGGAGCAGTATGGGGGTCCCTGACTGCACAAGGAGTCTGGAATGCTCAGGAAACAAAAATTCAGATCAATATCTTAGAACTCCGTGCTCTTTACAAAGCTCTTCAAGCTTGGCCTCTTTTAAAGAAACCTTATCTTCATTTTCAGACAGACTATCACAACAGTGGCATATGTCAATCATCAAGGGGGAACTTTAAGTTACCTAGCCATGAAAGAAGTATCTCAGATTTTTTCTTGAGCAGAGACCAATTCCTGTCTCATCACTGCGATTCACATACCAGGTGTGGACAACTGGGAGGTAGATCAGCTATCAGTCAATACACTCGGGAGAATGGTCTCTCCACCAGAATGTATTCTTACAAATTGTTCAAATCTGGGTTCTTCGAAAAAATGTGTTTAGGGTTAGCGCTAAATTAAAGCTTAAAAAGGTGTAGAGATAAATATTCTGTAAGATTTATATTATTCTTATATAATGATATTCATATCAACAATGTGTTTCCAAAAATTTTTTAATAAAAATTAAAAATACAAATAAAGATGGATGCCGGCATCAATTCTAAATGGAAAATTATATACAATGTATACAAGAATGAAACGTTATGTTTTAAAACAATGTAGCAAGATAAATAAAAGCAATTTGAACAGGTTTTGAGTAGTATGCTTTAAAGAAAAATAGCGATTGTCACCGTGCATATAGGTGTTAGATATTTACATTGATATTACCTTATATGCAGAGATTTGTGTGTATTCGCTATTTCAATGGACCGGGACTCTCAGTGTTCAGTCCTGTATTTACTATGTTTTTTGAAACAGTTTCTGTTTCTCGGTAGTTCTCTCAAAAGAAAGGCAGGTCAAAGTTCCAACTATATTTTTCTTTGCCGTATGATGTCCGTGTCCTGACACTCTTCTCAGTATCAACTCCGTAGTCTGTGATGGCTTTGTATGCGTATCATATACGCCGTATTGGATGTCTGTATGACAGTGAAATCTCTGTTTTGTTGTGGGGAGTTTTCTCCCTGTGGTCAATTTCCTCCAAGTGGTTCCGGAGTAAAGTTGAAGAGAAGTAGCTTGTTTGTTGAGTCTCCGCTGTCTTATTTCACAGCGGTTAAATTATAAGAAGAATAGTGATCAGATCATGGGTTAGGAATTATACTTATAGAACTCCACACGCTTTTGTTTAGTTCAAAGTACCCAACCTACTGCACTATATCAAACTTAAATGAAAGTATCAAAGAGTAGCAATCTTTCCAGTGAACAAAGTTCTACGCGTTTCAGCCCTTGGGCCTTTATTGTTCAAATCTGGGTTCTTCCCCAGATAGATCTCATGGCCTCTCGTTTGAACAAGAAACTTCCCAGATACCTTGCAAGGTCACAGGATCCTCAGGCAGAAATGACGGATGCTCTAGCAGTTCCTTGGTCATTCCAATAAGCTTATATATTTCCTCCAATAGTTCTGCTGTCCAGAGTGATTTCAAAAATCAAGATGGAACAATCATCTGTACTTCTGATAGCCCCTGCATGGCCTCTCAGGATCTGGTATTCAGATCTAGTTCGGATGTCCAACTGCCCACCATGGCATCTTCCTCTAAGACCAGACCTTCTGTCTCAATATCCCTTCTTTCATCCAGACATAAAATCTCTGAACTTAATGGCGTGGAGATTGAACGCCTAGTTCTCAGTCACAGAGGTTTTTCATACTCTGTAATTAATACAGTGATTCAAGCAAGAAAACCTGTTTCCAGGAAAATTTATTATAAGGTTTGGACAACTTATATTTCCTGGTGTTCCACTCATAATTTTTCTTCATACATTTAAAATTCTTAGAATTCTTCAGTTTCTTCAAGATTGTTTAGATAAGGACTTATCTGCCAGTACTTTGAAAGGACAGATATCTGCTCTTTCTGTAATGTTTTGCAGAAAGATTGCTCTTCTTCCAGACATTCATTGTTTGTTCATGCTTTGTCCAGAATAAAACCTGTTATTAAACATATTTCTCCTCCCTCAATCTAGTTTTGCAGACTTTAGAGGCTCCTCCATTTGAGCCTATGCATTCTTTGGATATTAAACTTGTTTCTTGGAAAGTCTTGTTTCTTTTAGCTATTTCTTCTGCTAGAAGAGTTTCTGAATTATCTGCCCTCTCTTGTGAGTCTCCTTTTCTGTTTTTTCATCAAGATAAAGCAGTTTTGTGGACTACTTTAAAATACTTTAAAATTTTTGCAGAAGGTTGTTAATTATAACAACATTAACAGGGAAATTGTTGTCCCTTCTTTGTGTCCTAGTCCTAATCCTAGGAATGATGCTGAAAATACTTTATACTCTTTAGATGTTGCTAGAGCTTTTAAATATTATGTTGATGCCACTAAAGATTTCAGAAAGACTTCAAGTTTATTTGTTATTTTTTTCTGGTTCACAGAAAGGTCAGAAAGCTTCTGCTATTTCCTCAGCCTCTTGGTTAAAACTTCTGATTCACAAAGCTTATTTGGAAGTGGTTCAGTCTCCGCCTCAGAAAATTACAGCTCATTCTACAAGATCAGTTGCCACATCTTGGGCTTTCAAGAATGTGGCTTCAGTTGATCAAATCTGCAAAGCAGCCACTTGGTCTTCTTTGCATACTTTTACCAAGTTTTACCATTTTAATGTTTTTGCCTCTTCAGAAGCAGCTTTTGGTAGAGAGGTTCTTTAGGCAGTGGTCACTCTGATTCTATTGCCTATAATTTTTTTTTTGAGTTTTTTTAGTTATTAAAAGACTTTAATTTTGGATTTAATTTCTCAGCAAAAAAGCTGTTTAGATTTTATCACTCCCTTTTTTTTTGTTATTAGTTGACTTCCACCTCTTTGGTATTATATCCTATGTGTAGCAAATCGTGGACTCTCGCCACCTATATGAAAGAAAACATAATTTATGTAAGAATGTACCTGATAAATTCCTTTCTTTCATGGTAGCGAGCGTTCACCAGGTCCTCTCCCTATTATGGGTTGTTTTTAACAGAGCACATCTTTTTTCCTGTTCCTTTTTTATGGCTTTTTCTTACTCCTTTTTTACACCTCACTTCTTGGCTATACGTTAAACTGAGATATGAGTGAGGTGGGTGGGGTATTTATAGTCTTTGAAGTTTGGGAAACTTTGCCTCCTCCTGGTAGGAATGTATATCCCATGTGTAACCAATCATGGACTCTCGCCACCATGAAAGACATTTATCAGGTAAGTTCTTACATAAATTATGTTTTTTCAGTCACCACAAGTTTAGCAACCTCTTGTGGTGATTAGAAAAACTGCAGCCTTGTAAAGGAGCTGCTCAGAAATCTGACTCTGCTTGAGCAGCAGTGGGCCCCCTAGAAGGATGGGCCCGGTTGCAGTGGTAACCCCTGTAGTTAAAGGGATAGTCTACTCCAGAATTTTTATTGTTTAAAAAGATATATAATACCTTTATTACCCATTCCCCAGTTTTGCATAACCAACACCGTTATATTAATATACTTTTTACCTCTGCGATTACCTTGTATCTAAGCCTCTGCAGACTGCCCCCTTATTTCAGTTCTTTCGACAGACATGCATTTTTGCCACTCAGTGCTGACTCCTAGGTAACTCCACGGGAGTGAGCACAATGTTATCTACATGAACTAGCGCTGTCAAGCTGTTCATTTTTTTTCAAAATGCACTGAGATAAGAGGCAGCCTGAAAGGGCTTAGAAATTAGCATATGAGCCTACCTAGGTTTAGCTTTCAACAAAGAAAACTAAGAGAACAAAGCACATTTGATGATAAAAGTAAAACGGAAAGTTGTTTAAAATTGCATGCACTATCTGAATCATGAAAGTTTAATTTTGACTAGACTGTCCCTTTAAGCCCCTGACCTAGTTTATGTAAGCCATGCAAGCATTGCTGCTTCTGAGCAAGAACCTGTTGGTGATAGGTGACTTGCAGTTGCTGCTCCTGCTACTCTTAAGACGGAAAACCTGGTATCCAATCCACATATACATTTATCTGATGGAAACTACTGTGTTATCTGACATAAATACTGTAGTGTACACTATAAATATTAACTGTGGACCTGTAATTTTAGTGCAGAAATGCAAGTTGTGTGGATTGTGCACCAGTCATGCTAGCGTTCCCTACTGCTTGCATTTGTGTGCTGAACTTGGCCATAAAGTATTTGGATTAGTAATGTAAATATAACGTTATTATATTAAAGCATGCAGTTTTTGTATACTAATGCTTGGTTGATGCTTTATGTGGGTGTGAAAACCCCCCCCATTACTAGTTTAGTGTGGAGGACAGCTGACAGATGCGCTCCCTTTTATCACTTTATTTTTCTCTAGTTGGTGATTTGACAGGGACCTACTTTTTCATTAAAGGTGGATGAGGCCCCTAATTTGAAATATTGGAATTCCTTTTGGGTTTCTGGCAACTCTTAAAAAAATAAATAAAAAATATGTTTGCTGTTATCCTCCTCCTTACTGTAAAAATATATTGTACGGGCCATTTTTGCAGTACAGCGGTCCCATCTCTCTCTCTCTTCTCTCTCTCTTCTCTCTCTCTTCTCTCTCTCTTCTCTCTCTCTTCTCTCTCTCTTCTCTCTCTCTCTTCTCTCTCTCTCTTCTCTCTCTCTCTTCTCTCTCTCTCTTCTCTCTCTCTCTTCTCTCTCTCTTTTCTCTCTCTTTTCTCTCTCTTTTCTCTCTCTCTTTTCTCTCTCTCTTTTCTCTCTTTTCTCTCTCTTTTCTCTCTCTCTTCTTTTCTCTCTCTTCTCTTTTCTCTCTCTTTTCTCTCTCTCTTTTCTCTCTCTTTTCTCTCTCTTTTCTCTCTCTTTTCTCTCTCTTTTCTCTCTCTTTTCTCTCTCTCTTCTCTCTCTTCTCTCTCTTCTCTCTCTTCTCTCTCTTCTCTCTCTTCTCTCTCTTCTCTCTCTCTTCTCTCTCTTCTCTCTCTTCTCTCTCTTCTCTCTTCTTCTCTCTCTTCTCTCTCTTCTCTCTCTCTTCTCTCTCTCTTCTCTCTCTTCTCTCTCTCTTCTCTCTCTCTTCTCTCTCTCTTCTCTCTCTCTTCTCTCTCTCTCTCTCTCTCTCTCTCTCTCTCTCTCTCTCTCTCTCTCTCTCTCTCTCTCTCTCTCTCTCTCTCTCTCTCTCTCTCTCTCTCTCTCTCTCTCTCTCTCTCTCTCTCTCTCTCTCTCTCTCTCTCTCTCTCTCTCTCTCTCTCTCTCTCTCTCTCTCTCTCTCTCTCTCTCTCTCTCTCTCTCCCCTCTCTCTCTCTCTCTCTCTCCCCCCCCTCTCTCTCTCTCTCTCTCTCTCTCTCCCCGTTTG